>NC_022028.1:3291173-3295646 GCF_000317375.1 Microtus ochrogaster | reverse complement strand
GCTATTTTATGTGATTTCTGGGGATCAAAACTCCAGGTCCCACACTTGCTCAGCACGCTCTACCCACTGAACCATGTCTACAAGTCTCCCCCTGCCTTTTTATTTTCATTTTTATTTTTGAGACCGTGTCTTACTATATAGTCCTGGCTGATCTGGAACTCGTGATGATTCTCCTGCCCCTGGCTCCCAAGTGCTGGTGTTACAGTTTTCCTCCACGGTGTTGGTCGGACTCCCAGTGTGTTAGCCATGAGTGTTCAGGAGATGTGGTTCCTTCCTGGTTATGGGTTGACAACGATTTTATCTGTGCTCAGCCCATGAGATCAGGCCCTGAGCAAACCAGCTCCCCTCTTCGGTAGTGAGGACAGATCAGACCTCATTAGCTGCGGTGGAGGGCCCTGTGCTTTCTCTTTGGTTGTGTGGGGATGGATGTCTTAGTGAGCACCGAGTCTGAACTGTGACTGCTGGCTGGCTGGAACCCCGAGAGGCCCCACTTCCTCTTCGTTCTTGCTTTATTTTTAAAAATCCCACGCATTCTATTACATTTATCTTCCTACTCTAAATAAGAGGACCACCTAGAAAATAACGGGGCTTTGGGAAACTCGCAGCACTTTCTAGGTTGAGTTTCTGTGAGACTAACGGGGCAGCGGGGATCAGGGGGGACACTGAGCCCCACGGGACTGGGTTAGAGGAGGACTGACTGATGTCCACAGTGGAGCAGGAGTGAGGTCATCACCACTCACACTTCTTCCACTTCTTGTTCTTGCCGAGGCCCTCTCTCTCCTTCCTCCTCCTCCACTTCCTCCTTCCGCCTGCCCCTCTTCCTCATTTCTCTTCCTTCTCCCTTCTCTTCTTCCTCTTCCTCCTCTGCTCTTTCTCCTTCCTCTCCTCTTTCTTCAAGGTCTTCGTTTATTTGTTAAATGAAAGGTTCATTTTCTTTTTCTCTGTGTGATAGTATTGTTTCCCTGTTGTGTGTCCTTGGTGTCTTTGTGGAAAAGCAATTCACTGTAGATGCTGGCTTTATTTCTGGGCTTCCTGTTGTCATTAGGCAGTGTGTCCATTCTGATGCTGGTACCATGCTGTTTTGATAGTATGGCTTTATAATATATTTTGAAATTCTGTGATCATGTTGGTATCTTTGTGGTTTCATGTGAATGTTAGAATTTCTATGAGGAATGACATTGAAATTTTTTTTTTTATAGAGATTGCATTGGCCACAGTATGTACTATGCTTTGTATGTCTTTTTTGTAGAGATGGTTTTACTCAGTCATCCAGGCTGGTCTTGAACTCTTAGACTCAGGAGCACCTCCAACTTTTCGAGTCCTGCTACTCCCGGTGTGCTTATCATGTCTGACCCAATATAGACTTTTGTAGCACAAATGCTAATTGTTTTTAATAATAAAAACGCAGAGTCAGATATTGGGGGTGAAAGCTGAAGGATCAGAGAGGCAAACAGTCAGCCACTAGAGTTCTTACCTCTACCTCAGACTGAAAGGGTGATCCTGTCGCCACAAATCCTGACTGAATGATACAAAACCTTGTATCCACGCTCCTGTCTCCTCCCGCCTTATATTCCTCTCTCCTCCCAGCCGTACCACTCCTGCCTCCACCTCCCTACTGCTGGGATTAAGGCCACGTGGCCCTCAAGTACTGGTATTAAAGGTGTGAGCCACCACCAGCTGATTTTTTTCTTTTTGAAACTGGATCAGTTTAGTGTAGACTAAAGTGGCCTTGAACTCAAAGAGGTCCATCTGCCTCTGCCCCCGAGTGTTGGGACTAAACACGTGTGCCACCACCGCCCGGCCTCTGTGGCTAACTAGTGGCTTACCTCTGCACTCTGATCTTCAGGCAAGTTTTATTTGTTAGATTACAAACAAAATGTTATTACAAACTTCTTTTTAAAAAAGATCTTCTGAATAAATTGGGAGAATGGGGTTCACAGGAGGAGGGAGAGGAAGGGTGGGGAGTGGAGAAAAATGTATAGCACAATAAAAACAATAAAAAAAAGAATGAAAGATTCCGACCCAGTCAAGGGAGTGGCTCACACAGCCCATGGACATGGACAATTCTATGTCAGGCACATTAAAAGAAAAAACACTCATTTCATTACTGATCAAATATAAGTTACGTATATGAGAATTGGCTAAAAAAAATGTATGTGCATTGGTGTTTTGCCTGCATGTATATCTGGGTGAGGATGTCAGATTCCCTGGAGTTACAGACATCTGTAAGATGCCATGTGGGTGCTGGGAATTGAACCCCGGGTCCTCTGGAAGAACAGCCAGTACTCTTAACCACTGAACCGTCTCTCCCGCCCCAGTGCAGACATTCTAAGAGTATTAATTCTTATACAGTTCTCATAACATGTATGTACTTATTCTGTGGGAATAAGGGGCACACGTGTGAAGGTTGGAGGGTGTGTGGGCATGAGTTCTCTCCTGTTATGTGGGTTCTGGGGACCTTTCCCCCCACCCGAGACATCGCATGGCCCCCATAGTAACCCTTCTAATCCAGGAATGTGGGATACCCTTCTATTTGTTTATATTTTCAATTTCTTTCACCCATGTTTTATAGTTTTCAGTATGTAAATCATTCATGTGTGTGGTTACATTTATTCCCAAGATTTTTTTTTTAAATACCACTTAAAATGGGATTGTCTTTTAGTTTCTGTTTTCACACAGTCTTGCTGGTCTGTAGAAATACTACTGATTTCCATATGTGGACCGTGTATCCTTCAAACTCACTGACTTGTTCAGCTCTGACAGGTGGCCGAGAAATCCTCAGGACTCTCGTCAGAGGGCGATTTGGTTTTATCCTGTGCTCTTGAGAGTCTTTTGCTTGCTTAGTGGCTGTGTCCAGGGACTGGTGTTCAGAGACGAGACAGAATTTAGTGCTGGGGAAGCTGGGAATTGGCACTGGGGAGATGGGGACCAGGAGCACAGTATGGCCGTAATCTTGACTCCTTAGTCTTAGGTGGGTGTCTTTAACCCAAAACCAGAGATCACAACACCACAAACACCTAAACCTTCTCAGAGATGATGAAGGCTTAGAGGTCAGAATATTTCAGATATTAGAGTTCTTTGAGAGTTAGGGCTGTTATTTTGGCTAAGGTTATGATAGTCCAACATCTGAAGAATTTGGAGAAGTGGAACATACCTCATCTTTCTACCTCTGAGATAAGGGACTTTCAGTTTGCAGTTCACTGCACAGACAGGTGATTTGACCTGAATTTGAGCTCCACTCGTCAGTTTTGCAAAATGTTTGGGCCTGCTTTCCGTGAGGGTTAGGTCTAGGGTAGAAGAGTGGAGGGCTGTGCACGTCTATCCAATCAGCATGCCTAGCCTAACCAGGGGCAAGCAGCTAGCTAGTGCGGAAACTGGGATCTGAGGGCTCTTGTTCTTCCTGCTGTGAAAATACCTTCTCCTGGGGAGTTGTGATTGATTGCTAAATGTCCCCCCAAAATAATAGGATCTGGCCACAGGGTCCTTTGGCTCCTGCCTGGAGGGCTTGCCCGGAAAGTGCTTTGCTGTTGTGTGTTGTCCAAGCTTTCTTCAGTGCGGGAGGGAATGTTGCCATTGCCTTCTCTTTCTGGAGGACCCTCCAGGTGCCAGTCCTGTCACGCAGCTTCTTGTCCGAGCCATCAGAGAAACAGATATCTTCTGACCCATGACCTACACAAGCTGATAGCCACGGGCTGTGTTTGCATGGTGGTTAATCCTTTCTATATATATTTTTTTTAAAGCCTCTTCTGGAACTCACTCTGTAGACCAGGCTGGTCTCAAACTCACAGAGATCCGCCTGCCTCTGCCTCCAGGATGCTGGGATTTAAGGTGTGCGCCACCACCGACTGACTGATTAATGCCTTTCTAACGGATACAAGTTCTTGACTGGGTTGCTAGCTGGATTGCTCTGTCGTGGGTGCAGTGGAGTTTTTACTGGACAAAGAGATGCTGTCGGCCTGGAGAACTGCCTAGCATGCACCAGGCCCTGGGTGTGATTCCCAGGACAGAGGAAGGCAGGAAGCCAGTCTGCGAAGCCTAAGGAGCGGTAGGAGGGTGGCGGCCGTGTGGGAAGTGATTATTTCCCCATCTCAAACTGTAGCCTGAGCCTCCAGAACTTTGGGCTGAGGGCTGAGTCAGGTGGGTAAATGCCCACAGGCCTGAGCGGCAGAGTGTGTGTTTGAAACCTGGTTACAGCACAGTGATGTATTCTAGAGCCCAGCTGCCTGGTGCCTCTGCCCTATCACTCGACCCTCTGACAGGGACTATCCTATGGAGCACTGTCCCAGTCTATCAGCTTTGTCGCCACAGTGAAGTCCTGTGGCCTGTTACGTATCTAATTTCTTGTCATCGCTGTCCCCCAAAGAGGTCCTCTGCCTCCTCCTTCTCCCCCTCTTCTTCATTGTACTGTAAATTTAGTTTGCAGCTTCTCCTGCAGTTTGGTTAATCTTAGACTCCAAAGCATAGAGGCTTTTA
>NC_022028.1:3271876-3291047 GCF_000317375.1 Microtus ochrogaster | reverse complement strand
GCAAAACAACCCGGAAAGCCAGGTGCCTGGAGCTTTTCAGTAGCACTTACTGTCTGCAAGGTGCACTTGCTAGCTGCACGGGGCCCAGAGAAGAACAAGGATCCCCATGCCTGTCCTGTCGTTGGCATCTTCTTCCAAGATCTGTGTCTTTCCAGTTCTTGAGGGACTTAAAATTCTCCCCCTGTCATCCCTGGCTTCTGAGGAAATCAATTTGTGAGTTTCATTATGAAAAGTAGTGAGTAGATTTCAAATGATCTCCTCCCAGCTGACACTCATTTGCAGACGAGGAGACTCGGAGGTGCTGAGGTCACATAGCTATTAAGGAAAAGGACCCAGTCTTCATTCTTTTCGTTACTATATATGTCGGCTGTCCTTTGGCCTTCAGTCAAAAGTATTTATTCTTTTTGGGGGGCTGGAGCGATGGCTCTGTTGGTTAAGTGCTTGCCGTGCAAGCATGAGGATGTGAGTTCGAGACCCACCACCCTGGGCATGGTGGTGCTTGGTTGTAATCTGAGCACCAGGGAAGTGGGGACAGAAGGGTCCATGGGCAGGGCAGCCAGCTTAGCCTAATCAACCTGGGAGCTCCCGTCGCGGAAAGCAAGGTGGCTACCTCCTGAGGAGTGGCATCTGAGGCTGCCCTTTGGGCCACACATAGCATGCACATGCAAACACATGAGACCACACATTAATACGTAGTAAGTTTAGTGCTTTCTGTCAGTTTCCCCTTTGGGGGATGGAGCCTGAGTAATTTAGTGTGGTGTTTGTATCTCATTTTTGTTTGCTTTGAACATTCTGTCTTTGGGGCTTGGATGGGCATGTGTATGGAGTGTGAGTGTGTGTATGTGTGAGCATGTGTGTGAATGTGTGTGTGTTCTTAGGTTCTAATTATCCACATAGTCAACGTGATGGAAGACTGGGTGGCCTAGCATCAGCACCTGGCTGGTTTCTTCCGTCCCTAGAACCTTGCTTTCTCTGGCTCATTGTAGCTTTCTGTTGGGTTCTTGCAGAGTTGGTAGAGCGTAGTCCTGGGAGTCATCTGCTTGGAAGGCAGAAGGGGGCGGGGTCCATCGGCTTCAGAGGTTGGAGCTGCACACTGACCACTGAAGGTGCTAGCAGCATGGTCAAGCCTTGGGCCTCAGGGAGATCGAGTAGCTTCCTGGCCCTTCCCTTGAACCTAGGATTCTTTCTGAGGTTTTAGTTTTTGTTTTTTTCCTCTGTGAGTTTTGCAGATCAATTTTATTCTCTTCTAGTGGGGTGTCGTGTGCCTCTGCTTGAGAGGGCGGCCACTGACACTCTCCTAAGTGGCAGGGAGGGACTCCACCTGGTTGCTGGGAAGTCTAGCTAACTTGCACGTCTGCCACGCCTCAGCTTTATTCAGGTGACTGGAGCCATTGTTTCTGTCCCTTCTCTCTGATGGGGCCACACTTAAAAGCATCAGGTGTGGGAGCTGAGTGTTTTCGGCACAAAGTTGTAATTTTATTGCTTTGGAGCAGGGAGATCAGGAGTTCAAGGCCAGACTTGGGTACGTAGTGAATTCAAGGCTATCCTGGGCTACACCAGACTACCTCAAAATAAATAAATAAAACACCTAATTAAACAACTTGAATGAGGTGCAAGGAGTCAGAGACAGGAGAATGGTGAGTTTGAGTCCAGCCTGGGCTAAGATTTTGATCTAAAGGAAAAAAGTGAAAGATGATACTAAATTGTTGAGCCTGCCTCTCCAAGAGGGAAAAATGACAGAAAGCAATAAACACATGTACGACTGTGCATATGCTCATGTATTTGTATGTGCTTATGTGTGTGGAGGCCAGGAGACAATCTCGGGTGTTGTTCCTCAGAAGGAAGGGACCAAGGACTCAAGGCCGGGCAAGCTGGACCTTGCTGTGAAACCGTCTCTTCCTCAGTCTGTCAGCCAGGCACCGACTGCAGGGCCAGGGCGGGGGAAGACAGCCCTGTGGTCTTGTTATGTTGTGCAGCCATAGCTGTCCAGCTCCTGGGCTGCTGTCGTCTGTAGCACCGAGTGAGAGTGTCATTCTGTCACCTGGAGTCCTGTGTGCTGTGACTCTGTAGAGGGGTGGTGCAGACCCCGAGAGACAAAGTGGGCTGTGGCATGGTCACACAGCTCTGCAAGGCTGAACCAGGCCACAGACCTGACTGTGCCTACCCCCCAAAGGTCCTCCCTGTAGCCTGAGGAGGCTGACCGCATGTGCCCGGCCTGCCCCGGTTTCCTTCACACAGGTGTGGGTGCACCAGCTGAGGACTTCATGACTTCATCTGAGAGAGTGTGGTTGGGTACAGTGCGCCTGGTGGTTGCCTAAATTTAAACGAAGTGGGCTGGGGTGGGTGGGAGTGAAGATCGGCTCGGTGCTTTCATTAAAGCACAGTGTGTTGGGGGAGGGGCTCACTTTCATTTCTGCCTCACTGAATGAGGACTGAGCCAGAGCTCAGGTTGGCCTCCCCTCCCCCTTTCCTTTTTTTTGGTGATTAAATATTCATATTTATATATTCTCAAATTGAGGCTGGCGGTGCCTTTCACTTTCAGCCTAAATCTAAGCGAAAGGCTGACGGGAACTTATTATTTTGCATTATTATTCATGTCAGGGCTGCAGTTGCTGAGGGGCAAGTCCAGTTTCTGGGCAGGCCTACTAAGCACCTGCAGACAGTGAGGCTGCATTCTCAGCTCTAGGCTGCGGCTCGCTGGGTGACCCTGAACTTCAGTTTCCCCTCCGTGAAATGGTGGTAGCTGGGTGTGTGAGGTGATGTCTGCGAAGTTCCTGGCACTCTGTGGACATGTGGACGGTGTCCATTCCTCCTCGACTGACCTCACTCTCTCTGTCCTCCCCTGGCTGGGGCTGAGCCGGCTGTGAGGCTGAAGGGACAGCCTGCTGAAGAGGATAAGCGGATGCATGGAGGCATGCACGGGGCAGGTGTGCATCCTTACACATACTTACAGAGGAGCTGTGTGGCTCAGGGGACAGCCTTGACTTACCATATTTGGGGGACAAGGAGGTTGTAGACATCCGAGCTTCTAGACTGTTCCCCCGCCAGGGGATATTTTTCTAAGGTTTTACTTCATTACGTATTTCTCATGCTTAGTCTTCTCAGCCATTAAATATCTAGATTAACCCCAGCCCTTGGGAGGCAGAAGCAGATAAGTCTCTGAGAGTTCAAGTACAGCCTGGTCTACATAGTTAGTTCCAGGCCAGTCAGGTTTCACCACAGTGAAACCCAGCGAGATGGCTCAATGGATGAAGGTTCTTGTCACCAAACCCGAGGACCTGAGTTCTATCCCTGGAATGCACAGTGATAAAACTGACTCATTCAGGCTGTCCTCCGACACCCATGAGTGCTGGGTTAATAACTAAATAAATAAGCAAATCTACTAGGGCTGTAACTAACATGTGCAGGGCCCTAGCTTTGGTCCTAGCACCGTAAAACAAAATGAAACAAAATAAACCCAACTATTTACTGTTTTATAGTAACAAATAATGTTATAGAAAAGTTGGCGCGTATCGAAACATGGAGAAGAAAGTGCAGATAAACACCACTCCACCTTTCCAGACCTAGACATTCTCAGGATCTTGAATTTTTGCCCCCAGTGATTTTTCCATGCGCATGTGCATTGGTGTGCATGCCTGCTTGCTGGTTTTTTTACAGAAGCAAAACCAGACCATGTATCTGGTTATGTAATGTGTACTGTGAGTCGCTCTGTTTTAAGTCACGACATCCTCCAGTGGTGTAGCCCCTAACCTGTCTAAGCAGCGTCTCTGGCGGGAGGCTCCGTAACTTTCCTTTTCTGTCACCTCCTTCACTGGGGATTATCACAGCTAGGTAGAAACTTTCTGGGGGCTGGAAAGATGGCTCAGTGGTCAAGAGCACTGGCTCATCTTCCAGATGACCTGGGTTTGATTCCCAGCACCCACCCGGCAGCTCACCAGTTCCAGGGAATCTTCAGCCCTCTTTGACTTCCATGGGCAGCAGATACACACATATTGTACAGACAGACATATATGCAGGCAAACACATAAACATGAAAGATGTAAAAGAGATTTCTCTAGCAGGGTCTTCTGAACTAAATGGTTGGTAGGTTTCAGAGTTTATCTTACCCTACTGTGCCCTAGGCCCTCATGTCCCCTGGTTCTTTGTGCTCTGCAGTGAACCATTTGGGGCTAACCTCTTCTCTTCCCCTCCTGCCTCCCCTTCTGCACACATCCCATCACGCATGCTCCTTCTCAGAAGCTGTGGGTACCAAGAAAGGCCACGGTGGCCCTCCGAAGAGTCTAGTTCAAGTCCTGATGATGAAGAATGACAATAAACACATTTCGCTTTGTTGGCAGCCAGTTTCCCCAATGTTGGCACCACTAATGGACCCTAAGGATGAAGAGAAGCACCACTGTGATCTTGCACACGATGACCAGAAATGGAGGTGTCAGTTGATAGCGTATGGGCTCAGGTCTTTGGCCTCCTTGGGAAACAGCTGATTACCAGTCCTGTGCTGGTGGTGTTGGGGAGCTGACTCAGTTCACCTCTCTGCCCTAGGCTGGTGGCCCTCACATTGGCTCCCTGAAACTGCTCTCCAGGCATGGTGCAGAAGGCACAGACTAGCGTCTCAGACCTCACACCTTGCCTGAGGTGAGGTCTTTGCAATGTTCACCTTTTCAGACACCAAGTTCCTTGTTTCTCACAGCAGGACTCCTGACACTCCAGAGTGTGCCCCACAACTCCTCACACTTGTTTGGTGGACGCTTTACCCACCGAGTCATAGTCCAAGCCCTGACGAGCCTCCTCGTTTTTGAGTTTGGATTTATAGTTCTCCTTCAATATACTAATATCATCTCTTTTCCCCACCTGAACAGTAAGCTCTCTGCAGAACTAGGCAGGTAGAGAGTTAATTGCTTGTGTGGTTGCTATGTTGGAGGCCTCCAAAGCAACACTTCTATGACTGAGCTCAAGATTTCCCATGACAGCCGCACCAAGACCACTCAGCTGATGTCCAGGCTGCTCCCATGGTCCCTGATAGAAGTTCTGGCACTCACTGAATTCTAGTGATTGGTGTGAGACTGCCTAGGGTATAATCAAGGGTTCTTATGTCCCCAGTGATTATATGCTAGCAGTAATTTACTGCTTGGCCCTAGACACATTCTGAATAGTTAAACAAAAGAAACCTTTTATTCGTTACTTGTTTGTCTGTGTGTGAACAAGAATGTGCTTAGGTATATCTGTGTGGGCAGAGCGTGACACAGCGGGCACGTGGACACCAGAGGACGATTTAAGGGAGTTGGTTCTCTCCGTCCACCATGAGGATTACGGGGATTGAATTCAGGCTGTCAAGGTTGGCAGTGAGTACCTTCAGCCACTGAGCCCACTGACCAGCCTCCTACATGCTTCCCAGTTATTTCCAGAATTCCGAATTCTGGTCACGTCAAGATGCATTAGTAGCACCACACCCCCTCCACTTTTTTTTTGTTTTTGTTTTTATTTTTTGAGTCAGGGCTCCTGTGTCACAGTCCTGGCTATTCTGGAACTTATTCTGTAGACCTGACTGGCCATGAACTCACTGAGATCCACCTGCCTCTGCCTCCCAAGTGCTGGGGTTAAAGATGTGCTCCACCACTGCCTGGCTCCCCCCCCCCCACACTTTTAAATAAGTGAAGAATATGTGAAATACAGAGATCTAATTTAGTGACTTGGTCCTAAGGGACATCAGGATTGATTGTCCATTTCTTCATTCATTGAATCATATGTTTACTTGTTCACAGATTTCTTCCCTCCTTCATTTATTCAGTAGACGCCAAAGCCTTGCCTTGTGTTCTGGCCACAGCATGTCCTCACCCTCAGGGAGCCTCATCTCTAGCACGCAGCAGCCGGATGCTTGGCAGATGTGCTGGGCAGCTGTAGCAGGAGGAAGCCCAGAGAGAGAGGCTCTGTGGTAGTCAGGGTGGATGGGATACCCAGGCTGAGAATCACAGAGCTGCAGGGCCAGCACGTTCTTAGAGATGGATGTTCTGGGGGTACACGAAGGGTAGGGGCAGGAAGGCACGGAGAGCTCATAGCAGCCTCCTGCTGGTACAGCTCGCGTAGTACTACCCTATCTCTCAAGTTAGCTTTTCCTGGAAGGGAATAATGGCAGATATCTGTCAAATGCTAAGTTGGACATCTGGAAAGGACACCCAGGTAGTCAGGAACCAGAGTGGATTGCTAGGCAAGTGACTTTACTCATCCAAACATACATCTAGAGGATGGAATCTTCTGGTGTCTAGTAAACAGATATGTTCTCTGTGAACTGGGCAGTGTCCAGTGTAGCTGAGTCACTATTGTGCATGTCCACTCAAGCATGTGTGTGTATTTGTGTGTGCATGCTTGTGGAGGCCAGAGGTTGACATCTGGTATCTTCATCAATTGCATCTCCACTTCATGTTTTTGAGACAAGGTCTCACTGAACCTGGAGCTTTCCCGTCTGGCTAGACTGGCCACTCAGCAAGCCCCAGGGACCCTCCTGTCTCTGCCTTCTTAGTGCAGGGTGTGCAACTGCCCTGGGTTCTGTGTGGGCGCCGGGGACTGAACTTAGGTCATTGTATGTACAAGTATACACTTTACACTGAGTGTCTTCTTAGCCCCCTAAGCTGAGATTATTAAGCCTCTGCTTCTTGTCAGTCTGATAAGATCTTAAGAAGCCCCGCCCTGCAAGACCAGAGAGCTGGGGCCCAGTCCTGTCTGGCTCTAACCAGCTCTGTGAAGGCTCTCTATTTCAGCATACTCCCTTGTGCAGGGAGGGCAGTCAGCTGATATCCGCTCTGACGTCCCTTTTTGCTCCTTCCTTTAGTTTAAGATGGAGATTAGATGGGGGTCCCAGTCCTGGAGCTTTTCAATGGCTCAGGTGGCAGAGGCTCCCTGGACACCAGGGCTGGAGGAAGTGCTCAGGAAGGTCCCACCAAGGGCTGCAGAATGAGGCTGCCAGTCCGAAACCACCCGGTGTGTGTTAGTGGTTAAGTGGCATTGCCCACACAGCATGCTCCCCACCAAATCAACCTTACCCACAAGTATTTTCCTAGAACCCGCACTGTTGATGTGAGGCTCTGAAATTCTGGGTGTACTTTCCTGGCGGTTGGGTTGTAGTGATTTCTGTCTTTTGTACAGCCCCGCGTCTCAGAACAGTATCCAGCTCCAACCCACTCCCTCCAACAACCTCCCACTGAGACCAACAGCGAAACCTGGGGAAGGTGCAGCCTTCAGAAATACAAAGTTGTGGGGCCAGGGAGCAACAGGAAGTGGGGGAGCGGGCAGGACGGAGCTCCTGTGTGTGCAGGGCACAGATGACCTTTTTTTAAAAAAATTTTTTATTTTTTTAAATCATATTGCTTTCTCAGACTTTTGAGGTAGACGCTTTTGCTTGTTTCCAATGGTTTTGCTCGCTTCTGAGACCTATGGGAAGATAGGAAGTGAGGGTGAGCTGGCTTTAGGGAGCTGGCCCTGAACACCCCACCCCACCCCAGCAAAGGTTATGCAAATTCCTGTGAGCAGGATGCTCCCTCCCTCCTCTCCTTTCTGAGGACCCTGGGAAAGTTAGTTCCCTTGAGCCTCTCAGACACCTTCCTGGCTAGGACTGCCGCGGGTTAGTCACGAACAGGTGGGGAAAGTGCACTTTTGCCCCCAACATTTTGTTGGCCTCTACCTCAGTTTCTTATTTCCTGCTGACTACTGGAAGGCTTAAGATCCCCACCAATCTCGGTGGCTCCCTAGCAGGCCGCTTGCCAGAAAGGGCTGCACTCCACAGGACCAGGGAGGAGCAGCTGCCTGGCTGGATAGAAGCAGCAGTTAGTGGAGAAATTAAGCATGTAATTTGAATATGGATTAGCTGAGGACGAGTTGGGTATACAGGGGCTGTGAGCGGGTTTGCCCCGCAGTAAGAACTATGAAGATGCTAAGTGCAGGCTCACCTGCGCTGTCTTATTGCAGTTTCCCTTTGAGCTGGGGATGCTGGGAGGGGAGGTAGGTGTTTAAGAGATGGCTGGGTAACTGACATAAAACCACGAGAGTGGAAAAGGTGCGACACGGGTATTTTGCTCTGGGAAGCCTGAAGTTCAGCGATGTGAGGCGGAGTTCACTCTGGGCACAGAACCTCCTTACCACGTGGCCTTCCGTGTTCACTCGTGTCTGTTCCTGAGGTGTCTCTATTCGGAGTGTGACTGCCTCCCGGTGATGGGAGCGGCTGGCTAGCCCAGTCTGACCTTGACTCATTAATTTAGTCCTGGGTGGGGACTCTGTCTCCCGCCTTCCCTTTGCTGTACCCCGTACCGCCCTGTACAGCAGATCTGTGTGTTCACTACTGTGTTCTATTGCAAATGCCTCTGGGAAGGCTAGTTTAAAGAAAAGTTTATACCAAAACCTGAAGCTGTTCTGTCTCCCAGCTCTGTTTTATGTCTACCTGACTTGGTCTCTGTCCTCCTCGGGGCCTCTATAGCATGTCCAGAGCTAATTTAGGGAGTCCTAGGCACCTTTCCGGCAGAATCCCCACCTCCTGGGAGTCCCAGGTCTTCAGCAACTCTTACTTTGGCTCTGGTACCCCTGTCTAAAGGTGCCCCAGTGCTGCTGGTGTCTGCCATTCTTTCTTGTCTGTAAACAGATTCTCACAACACAGTCCCGCTGACTCACTACATTGCTTAGGCTGACCTTGAACTAGTGGCAATCCTGTTGCCCCAGGAGTGCTGGGATTACAGCCATGAGCCTCCAGGCCTGTTTTAGGCATTCTTGGGGTGAATGAAACTTGGGGGAGGTTAGGTAGGACTTTGAGGCCAAGTCCACAGAATCTAATCTTCAAGTCTTGTTTTGTTTCAATGAACCAAGAATACAGAGAAGTTGATTTGCGTGACTGGAAGCCGTGTTTGGCTGTGGTCAGTGGTCAGCATGTGCACTTGAGAAAAGGCCAGCCAGAACTGCGGTGGGGCCGGACAGGTGGCCAAGGGGCAAATTTCTCTTGCTCTTCTACTTTGGGGTTTAGGCACCACCTAACCACCTGAGAGACAAGTATGTACAAACGGAAAATAACGCTAGGCCTGCTTCGTTTATTCCTTTCCATCTTGTCCTGATACTGTCTTAATAAAATGATCTGTTGATGTCTTTTCTAGATCTCCAGTGTGGGCTGGGGAAATGGCTTTGCAGGTTCTAGGTCCCGTTGTCTCAGGTGGCTTCACTGTCGCTTTGGCCTGGTCAGGCCTGGCATCAAGCATCTCTATCAGCTCCTTTTATTCCTGTTTACTGATTACCTTTCTCTTGGACCAGTTCTCCATCTTCTGTTGCTTCATGGGCCTGTCCCCTGACGTGCATCCTGTCACTCACTGCATTTTGCACCTGCCACACCTGCTCTGACTATCTCTTGTCTTTCTTACCTCCCCACCAGAGGAGCAGTCTTTGCTTCTCTCAGAGATTCAACTTCTTTGAGTCGTCAACTTGGTGTTAATGAGCATTCGTTGGCATCAGCAGCCTGGACGGGTTGTGTTCTCCACCCAAACCCTCCCCACACAGAGAACTGCAGACTTACCGCTAGCTGCACAGGCCTTGCCCCTTGCAGGCCACTGTTTGACGAGGCCTCAGGTAAGAGTGATGGCGTATTAAATTACGAAGCGGATTTATGATGGTGCAGGGAAGATTTATCCTTTGACGAATAAATATTGCCTTGGCCCAATTTAGAGCCTGACAAATGCCGATTTACAGCTTAAAATATGAGGGTTATTTTATGACGAAGTGGCAGGGGTGCTGGGGTGGGATTGAAAGCGATGTCGGTGGCACCCCTGAGTAATAAGTCATTAAAATGTCGCCGCAGGCAGCGCTGCAGGGAGCTTCCTGGGTGACTGCTCTGGGTTCTTGGCACTCCTGGGAAGTTTCATGGTCCGGGCCATTCTGTGTCACACAGTCCTGGGTGACAGTACTTTGAGGCATTATTAAGAGCTTTGGTGTCCCTAAGTCCCCAGCTGTTGATCCCGAGGGATACCTGCTAAAGGATTCTGCCTGCCGGTCCTTGTAGCTCCAGGGTGATGGTGGCCAGGCATCTCCTTGACTGCAGGCTGTCAGGATGAAGAGAAGGCAGTGTTGAGCATGAATGCCTTTCAGACACTGTTGAAGGCAGCTGGTGAGTTTCTCTTGTGCTTTGGATGTGGCTAGTACTATGTACTTTTGAATAATAAAAATTTTTAAAAAAACAAAAAATGGGAACATTAGGGTATCAGGAGGCATCTCAGTTGATAAAAGGACCTGAACTTGATCCCCAGAACCAACGTAAAAAGTTGGTAGGACACACTTGTAACCCCAGTGCTGGGGAGGCTCACTGGCCAGCTAGCCTAGCCTTCTTGGCAAGCTCTAGGCCAATGAGAGGCATCGTCTAAAACACAAACAAACAAACACTAAATGGTGGCTGGTGCCCGTGTGCACACACCTGCATTTACACGTGTGTACTGGACACACAAAGAGACTGGAACATTTGGACTCTGACAGGGTGGGTGTAAGGGAAACTGATCCGCAGCATCTGCGCGTGCCTGCCAGGGCTGGTGATAGCCGCACGGGGTTTCCTCTAAGCTTCCTACCCACTGATTGTTTTAATTAGCGATTGTTGGTGGTGTAAAGTGTGCAAGTGTCTAAGTGGAGTCAATCATTCCTGCTGCCCAGCCCTTTTCTCCAGCAATGGCTATTGCCAACTGTTTTGTGTCTTTGGAATGGGGACCTAGGGGTGTGTGTGATGCTTAGGGGTTTTCAACCAGTCACCCCTGCCTATGTCATCCTGTGCCTTGCTTGGCTTACTCTACAGTGAGCAGATTACTCCCTCTGGTTGAGAGAGTGCCCTATTCCTCTTCATACCTGTGCAGCATCCCCTCTTGCAGAATAAGAACGATTGATTGAAGCAGTGCCCGTCCCCCAATCATGAGCACCAAGCTTGTTTCCTGCCTTCCGTCCTCATTAGCCAAGTGAACTTGTATGTGCGCCATTTTGCAGATGTGCGGCTGTTTCTACAGGTAAGTGTCTAGGTGTGGGATTGCTGGCAGACACACAGCCACGTTTGTGTTGTGATGCTGGCAGACGTTAAAAGGAGCCTTTCAAGAAGCCCTAGCAGGGAGCTCCTTCCGTGAATGAGCACCCCCACCAAGGCGGGCTTATCAGACCCTTTGATCTTTGCTGCTCTACTGGAGGCGCATCGGTGTCTGTTCCTCTCATTTGCATTTCTTTCCTGAGGGAGGTGGAGCATCTTTTCACAAGTTCAGGTCCACTTGTGTTCCTTTGTCTCACACCTCCTACCTGTCCCTTCTACTGGGCTGTGGGTCCTTCCGAGACTTTGAGATTTGGTTTCTCTGACTTTTTCTGAGAAATGCCATGGAATGTGTAGTGGTCCCACCATGCTGGTTACAGTGGGTCTGCTTTCTGGGTGTGGCCATTGCTGCCTTGTAGAACCCCTGAGTCCTGGAACATTCTAGTTCTCATTCTAGTGCTTCTCGGAGCCAGAAGCCCTAGATTCAGCGGGCCAGTGTCTGTCGGTGTACTGAGCATGTGCTAATGGGCAGGTCAGAGCATGCGCAACAGTGAGCCTAGCTAGGAAAGTGCTAGGGGGGGAGAGGAAGGGTCTGCGTGGCCTCAGGCACTGAGCCTTTAGGCAGATAGCTACACACTGGGCTTTCAAAATCAGTCAGGAAAAATCAGGTGCACATCACGTTGTTGTCTTGTTTTATTTTATTTTATTTTATTTTATTTTATTTTATTTTTTTGAGACAGGGTTTCTTTGTGCAACAGCTCTGGCTGTCCTGGAACTCATGTGGTAGACCAGGCTGGCCTTGAGCCCACAGAGATCCACCTGCCTCTGACTGCTGGGATCAAAGGCGTGCGCCTCCACCAGCCGCTTAAACAGTATGTCAGTTAGTATTCTCAGCATGTCTACGCAGACATCTAACCTTCAAGCAGAGGTTCTCAACTAGGATCTTTCTGAGCCTTTCCGGGGGCATTTGATACTGTCATGTAACCTCGTGACTGTCACCTCTTGGGGATAGGGGAAGGAAATGCTGTTGGCGTGGAATGGGTGGAGGCTGGGTGCCGCCAAGTACCCTTGAGTGCGGCAGTGAGGCTGAAGGGCTAATACCCACCCCTGATGCCCTGAGCTCCGTCCCACATGCCCAAACTCCGCCCCAGATGCCCTGAGCTCCTCCCCAGATGCCCTGAGCTCCGCCCCGAGAGGCCCTGAGCTCCATAAACATCCAGTTCATGAAGTCACTATTGCTTTGCGTTTTCAGACATCCTGGACACTCGTTCTTTCATGTCCCACTGGCGCCAGTTGACTTAGCTGCAGCTTATGCCACCTGGAAAGCTGTGGAGGTGGAGGAAGCTGTGGGAAGATTGAAAACCAGCGTACTGCTTTAGGAGTAGTCTGTGCTCTGTGTTCCCACTTTGTGGACGGTGACGTCTGACCCTGTCGGTGTTCCTTGCTTTTCTTATTCCTCTTTCCTTTTCAGTTTTGTTTTTGGTTTCTAATCTTTGGTCAGAGTTTTAGTAGTAGGGTCCGTCTTCCCCTAAGGATATTTCACATCCGGGAGGGTAGCTTTTTAAAAAAATATTTATTTTTATTGAATGTGCATGGGCATTTTGCCTTCATGTATGTATATAGGTGCATCACATGCGTGCGTGGTGCTCTCAGAGGCCAGATGAGGGTGTCGGATACGCCCGAAATGGAGTTATAGAAAATTGTGAGCCCCCATGAGGGTGCTTAGAGTCACTGAGCCATCGCCTCAGCCCGCAGGTGGCATTTTCAGTGTGCCCAGGCACAGGTGCAGCAGGATCTGCTGGTCTCTGAGTCTCCCAAGGCCCCAGGTGCTGAGGCTGGCTTGCTTTCCATAGGAAGCAGCGGAAATCTGCAAAGCTTCCCCCAGGCTCCGCTTAGGAGAAGAGGGGACTGAGAAGGAACGTTGAAAGGACCCATCCTGGCTTACCTGGCCGCTGCTCCCTGTGTGGACAGTGGAGAGGCTTTGCCATCTGGTCTGAAGGGGAGTGGCTATCATTGGCGGGTACTCACGGGTGTGGGAAGTTCTTGGAACATTGTTGGAGGTGGTGATGAAGACACCGACCGGTGTTAGACACCGGAAGTCCCGCCTTGATGCCCCTCTGCAGCTCTGTGGAAGAAGCTGGTTTCCAGAAAAGCCTGGGTGGGCTTGCTCAGATGCCCACCCCCTCCGTGTCTGGGCTAAGCTTTGAGGCATGTGCTGAGCCAGCCTCAAGCCCTAGTCCCAACCTTTTTGTACCTACCCTCACCTCCCAAGCAGCCCAGCTCCCTCAGGTGAGCCCTCCCCTCAGTATAGAAGTCAGCAACGCGACAGTGCCTGGGCCTGCATGGCATCCAGTGTGGACGGGCCTGTGCGTGTGGCTCTCCGTCCTTTGGTGCGGTTCAGCTTCCTTTGGCCCCAGTGAGGACTATGAATACACACAGTGGCGGCGGCCTTGGGGCCGGACCTATAAACAGTCTCTCTGAAGATGCTCTGCCGAGCTGGGTTCCCGCTTTGGTTCCATTGAGCATAAAGATGAGGTTTTTACAGCTAATTCAGCAGCTGGGGATGACAGGGCCTTGTGCCTGGGTGGGTGGCTCAATCTAAGTGTTTCACACTGCCCTGTTTAAAGAAACTGCCAAAAATAGAAGAGGCTCTGGGGAGCAGGGAGCAGGGAGTGGGGCAGATAAAACCCATCTTCTGGAGGCTTCCAAGCCAAAGGAGGGGAATGACCCGTGCTGCAGGGACCCACAGTCTGTCTCAGGGTGCTCCCCATCTGAGCAGTAGACACAGTTCTCCTGAGAGGGACTCAATCTGATGGCAAAGGTCTAGGAAGAGACGCCTGATGCTCCCTCAAGCTGGTGGGTGCACAGCCCACATTCTCAGGAGCTCCCGGCGGGGGGTGGGGGGTGTTGTAGAGGAGCGTTGAGCCTTACTTGTCTCCAGTGCCATTTGGTGGTAAGTGACACAGGAGAGGGCCCTCAAGGGAGCCTTGAAAGGGCCAGGCATAGTGGCGCACGCCTTTAATCCCAGCACTTGGGAGGCAGACGCAGGCCAATCTCTGTGAGTTCAAGGCCAGCCTGGTCTACAGAGCAAGTTCCAGGACAGCCAGGCTACACAGTGAAACCTTGTCTTGGAAAAAAATCAAAAGAAAAAGAAAAAGAGGGAAGCAGCAGATTCGGGCTCCATCCTGGTGCATGTGTGTAATTTGTGCTGTGTTTAGTAGGAGGTCATCAGTCATCAGAACTGTAAGAAACAACGGAAACATTGTGTGTGTGTCTGTGTGTGTGTATGTGTGGGTGATGTGTGTGTGTCTGTGTGTGTGTGTCTGTGTGTGTGATGTGTGTGTGTGTCTGTGTGTGTGATGTGTGTGTGTCTGTGTGTGTCTGTGTATGTCTGTGTGTGTGTCTGTGTGTGTGTGTGTGTGTGTAGCCATGTGTAGCCAGGATGCATATGTGGGAAGAAGTCAGGTCGTCAGCTGTGGCAGCAGCTGGGCTACTTCTCTGTCTCAGCCTTCATCTCCTTTAGAGCATGTAGCTGGTGGACGAGGCTGTTTCTTTGGCTGGACTCCTCGTCCTAGAAACCCGTGAGGAGATGGTTTGGAGTTGGGTTAGCGCTGGAGAATTGTCAGGGGCTTCATAAATGTGGCTGTTGTTCCCTTGCCTCATCCCACATGAAATGATGAGGTTTTCTTTTAGATCCCTTGGGTCTATCACTGTCAAGGTCAGAATGTATGAATCTTGTAGAAAGGACTTCAGGTACCACCTAGCTTGATGTTCCCATTTCACAGAGGAGACCTGGGGTGGGGAACAGAGAAGTAAAGGTTTTTCTTAGTATTGCTGTGAGATTGTGCTGGGCTCAGGGCCTGACTCCTGAACCTGCTTCCCCTTCCTGCTCAGCCGCCTGATGATGACAGTGGTCCAGGAAGTCGTGTGATCAGCTACTCCCCTGCATGCCCCTCGCTTAGAATAAAGGCCAAACGCTTGCTGTAACCCACCGACTCTTGCTCCCCCCACCTCCTCATCTCCCTTCAGCATCCATAACTAGCCATACCCCTCACTCAGACCACACTGGATTCCTGGGTAGTCTTGACTTTCCTGCTTCAGGGCCTTTGCACTTGCTACTCTCTTTGTCTAGAATACCCCACCCTCTGCTGTCCCTCACCTCTTTCAGAGATACCTTCCTTCACCCTCCAGGACTAAGTGCCTTTTGGATCACTTTCTGCTTGACCTACCCTATGCTTGCTTCTCCAGAGTTTAGCACCGTGCAGCACACTGTATTCATTTACCCAATGTACTTCCTCCCTTTAGATTAGAAACACCAAAATATGTTCACTGCTGCATGTCCAGCATCTGGATCACTCTTGACACGTGGTAGATACTCAGTTAGTAATTTTTTTTTTTTCGTTTTTCGAGACAGGGTTTCTCTGTGGTTTTGGAGCCTATCCTGGAACTAGCTCTTGTAGACCAGGCTGGTCTCGAACTCACAGAGCGCCTGCCTCTGCCTCCCAAGTGCTGGGATTAAAGGCGTGCGCCACCACTGCCCGACTCAGTTCGTAATTTTTGAAAGAAAAAGGAGAGAGGGAAGGAGGGAGAGGGAGGGAGAGGAGGGGAGAAGTAGAAGAAAGGGAGGGAAGGAGGGAGGGAACAACAGACACACATTGAACGGCAAGGAGCCTGGCAGGGGTGTGAAGGAGATGGTGGTGGGGTGCACACCAGCTGTTAGAGCACTTCCCCACAGTGCTCTGAAACTTTGGTTTGATCCCCAGTACCACATACTCCAGGTGTGGGGGCTCACAGTCTGTAATCCCAGAGCTCAGACTCCATCTCTCTGGTGTAGGCTGCAAAGATGGTTCAACCTTTCAGAGCACTGGCCATTCTTCCAGAGGACCTAGGTTTGATTCCCAGCACCCACATGTCAGGTTATAAACTGTACCTCAACTTCTAGGAGATCTGAACCCTCCTCTTCTTGCCTCCTAGGGCACAGACATAAATGCACATCAGATCAAATAAATAAACCTTTAAGATAAAAGAGGCAATGTTTGCAAATGCCAAGGCCTTGCAGGGTCCACGACTTGACATTTGATTTGCCACACCTTGCCAAACGATGGGCTAGGGAGTGAGTCTGCTGAGGCCTTGGTATGTGTCCTGCCTCAGGTTTGTGGTTTAAAAGTCACCCACGTAACCAGAGTTCATTTTCTGGAAGACAAAGGAAGGACTAGAAGACTTGATCCAAGGATGCTGGGAAAACCGTGACGTCTCTCTGTGTGTGGCTGGTGGTTGTACAGTGAACCTGAATTTTGTTTGTTATCATGAAATTGAGAGGTCAGGAGGGGAAGCTGAAAGTTTCCGGGTTCTGGTCCTGCCCCCTTTTCGGTGGCCCTGACCAGTGACTTCCCTGTTACAGCCTCAACTTCCTCATTTCTGAAGTGAGAATTGGACCAGGCCAGGTGGAGGGGGGGTTGACAAGGTTCTTTGGAAGCCATATTGATAGTTTGAAGAGGACCTTCCCCAAAGAGATAAGAGTTGGAACCCTATAATTCTTTTTTTTTAATATTTATTTATTTATTATGTATACAATATTCTGTCTGTATGCCTGAAGGCCAGAAGAGGGCGCCAGACCTCTTTACAGATGGTTGTGAGCCACCATGTGGTTGCTGGGAATTGAACTCAGGACCTTTGGAAGAGCAGGCAATGCTCTTAACCACTGAGCCACCTCTCCAGCCCTGGAACCCTATAATTCTTAAGGTCCTTTCTGGCCGTGACCTCACCTCCCTGGTGTCACTTTAGAATCATGGCTCTCGTGGATGGCGGATCAGGGTTGGGGTGAGACAACTATGTCCTTGATGGGGTAGGAATAAAAATGGTTGACCAGTATCTTCAGTGCAGGTTGCTTTAGTTAACATGGGCTTGTCTCTCACACATGCACTCTCTCACTCTCTCTCTCTCTCTCTCTCTCTCTCTCTCTCTCTCTCTCTCTCTCTCTCTCTCTCTCTCTCTCTTCTTGATCTGAACCTATAGATAGACAATTGTAAGATCAAGAGTTTCGGTTTGATCCCCACTCCTCGTCCAGTCTGAGTCCGTTTCCTCAGCTTTTCACGCCAACTCTCAGCTTGTCTGCCTGTTTTAGGGGAACATAATTGGTTTTCCACCCAACTCTTCACCCTGGACTGGTGGGATGCCATTTAGGTCGGTTTGGATTTGGTTCCTGTAGCACTGGTGCCTCTCCTCCACTTCTCTGTGCCCACCCCCTGGCCTAGTCCAATGAGGGGAAAGCCACACTTCCACCAGCTTTAGGAAGCTTCCGCCCCTTCCCACACCCTTGCCTCTTGTTCAGAATCAGCTTCGCAGTTTGTGGGGCCCAACGCGGATGCAAATGTGGGGCCCCATTTTTAAAAATAAGAACACTGACTTTGAAGACAGTGACAGGATTAAATCAAGCCCCATGAGACCACATAGGTACATGTCTGTGACACTGGCTGTCAATTACTCTTTCTTTCCTGTGCTAGCAGGACTTTGGAGGCATTGGGCATGCATTTTCAGTTATTAGAAGCTTCCCCAGAAGGGCTTTGAGCTGCATCTCTCATACTGACTTAGGGTTGTTACCATGAATTATTGTGTGTTTGGAAATGTGGAATAGTGTAGGAATGGCCATGCCCGTGGCTTCTGGTGGGAGGATGGTGGTAGGAAGGGTGTGGACCGTGCCTATGGCTTCTGGTCGAAGGATGGTGGTAGGAATGGCATGGACCATGCCCGTGGCTTCTGGTGGAAGGACGGTGGTAGAAAGGCCGTGGACCATGCCCGTGGCTTCTGGTGGAAGGATGGTGGTACTGTTCCAGCTGCCCTAAGGACACTGAAGGAACATCTGTTTGAAACATAATTTGGTTTGCCCTTTACAGAAAATCTTCTGAGAGCCACCATCTGTCTATGGCTTGTTGGTTAAGAGCACTGCTGCTCTTGCAGAGGACCCTATTTTGGTTCCCAGTGCCCACATGGTGGCTCATAACCACCTTCCAGTTTCTCAGGACCAGGCGTTTTCATCTGGTCTTGAAGGCTCCTGCATATGTGAAGTACACACACACTCACAGAGGCTCACACACACATACATGCTAAATAAAGGGGCCAGCAGTAGTGGCGCTCACCTTTAATCCCAGTACTTGGGAGGTAGAGGCAGGCAGATCTCTGTGAGTTCAAGGCCAGCCTGGTCTAGTCTATAGAGCTAGTTCCAGGACAGCCAGAGCTATACAGAGAAATCTGGTCTCAAAACTTCAATCAATCAATAAATGAATAGAAATAAAAATTAAATAATAAAAGAAGGGAGATAATCTCATAAAGGTTCACACGAAACTTACTAAATCAATAATGGAAGGAACTAATAAGTCTTTTTATTTTTCAAGTCTTTGATGAGTAGAGCAGGTGTCCCACCCGTCAAGGGCCTGTTGAGAGACTGGGTGTTTGCCTAGCCTGCACCGCCTCTGAGGGTGCCTGTACTCACATGCTTAAATCCACATGCAGACACACATGTACACATATAAAGTTTTTACTTTAATTAATTAATTTTTGTTTTTTTTTTCAAAAAAATATTTCTCTGTGTAGCCCTGACTGTCCTGGAACTCACTCTGTAGACCAGGCTGGCCTCGAACCACAGAGACCCGCCTCGCTCTGCCTCCCAAGTGCTGGGATTAAAGGTGTGAGCCACCACTGCCTGGCAAGTTTTTTTTTTATTTTTAAAGACTTTATTTTGTTTTGTGTATGAATGTTTTGTCTGTATGTACACATGAGAACCACTTGTGTGCCTAGGGCCCTTGAACGCCAGAAGAGGGCTTGATCTCCTTCTGGGAGGTGGAAGAAAGAAGACCAGCAATTCCGGGGCATCCTTGGCTATATGACAAGCTCAAGGCCAGCATGTGATACATGACTCTTAAAACAAGTAAACCACCACCACCAATACCAATACAGATCTAACTGAGCTCAAGCATCTCTCTTCTTGAGAGTGCTTGATCATATTTAGCCTTCATGTTCTCTGCGGTTCCCAGTCCTGAGTTCCTGGTTGGCATTTCTAGTCCTGGCAGCGTTCTCGTACATAGTAAGGACATAGCAGCTTGTCTGCACTGCCACCAGGCATGGTGGTGCACACGCATAATCCCGGCACTTGGGAAGTAG
>NC_022028.1:3260013-3271635 GCF_000317375.1 Microtus ochrogaster | reverse complement strand
GCACCCACATAAAAAGCCAGGAAGGGCAGCATATGCCCGTAATCCCAGACTTGGGGAGACAAAGACCGGAGGATTTTGAAGCTCAATATGCAGCTTCAGGTTCAGTAAGAAGCTGTCCCCCAAAAAATAAGGTTGAGAAAGACGCCTGATACTGACCTCCATATGCATCCGTATGTATACATACCTCACACACGTGATTACAAACACATAAAATACGCTAATAAAGACATTCGAACTAATTCCTGCAAGAGAGTAAAGAGGAAACATTTAACAAAAGAAAAAAACAAAAAGAAAATGCCGTAGCTACACCATCAGGTGGGCAGTGGTAGTTCATGTGGCCAGAAGAATAAAGGCATTTTGGCATCAGGGAGCAGATATCACGAGCACCTCAGGAGCATCTTCTCTTCACATCCCTAGAGTGTGGGTACCGTTATTCTTGTCTTCATCCTCTTTGGCTGATGGAGGATGTGGATCTGAGACACGGAGGCAGGCTTAGACCTACCATGTGACTGCTAAACGTCGTCCCTCCATCACGGTCCTCAACCGTTGTGACCATGGCTGGTCTATGCCAGCCCACTGCTTGGGGTTCTCTTCCCACCTCCTTTCCGTTTGACCTAGTTGAACCTCGCTTTTTGAGATCCAAGTCAGATCTCACTTCCTCCATGAGACCTTCTCCAACCACTCCCACCTCCCACATCTCTTCCTGGGCAGTCAGTGGCAGGGGACGCTGCACTGTGGCCCAGGATGTCACATCACTGTTCTGAACACGGCGTCCTGAATGCCGAGCAAGACGCTGATGGGCTTAAAGTGTGGGTCTCAAATATCTGAACTCACTTTGACTGCGAGGCTCCACCCAAGCAACTGGAAGGAAGGGATTGTTTATGGGGCCAGAGGCAGGGCTGAGGAATGTCTCCAGGATGGTACTGCACACGAGCGACCGGTGGGGAAGACCATTCCCATACAAGGTCTGAGAGAAGTGTCCCTGGAGCCTCAGAGGGGCCAAAGCTGTGAGAAAGGGACCCCACCATAGTAGCTGATACATTTGAGAACTTTAAAAAGTATGTGTAGTGTGTGTGTGGGGGGGATGGAAGAAGGGAGGGAGGGAGGGAGAGAGAGAGAGAGAGAGAGAGAGAGAGAGAGAGAGAGAGAGAGAGAGAGAGAGGAAGAGCACCCAGGCCTGTGTGTGTGGGTCCATTCACATATGTGGATGGCAGAGGACAGTTTGTGGGGTTGGTTCTCTCCTCCCACCCTATGAGTCCTGGAGCACAAGCTCAGGAGGTCAGGGTTGTTCACGGTCATCCCTTCTCTTTGAGCTGCTTAGCTAGCCTGACAACTGCACTTAAGAGTCAGCAGTGGTGTTTTCCCATTGCACGCGTGGCCAGTGACCCTCACAAAGGCTTCCCAGAAAGCCTTTCGCTGAAGGTGCAGCTCCATGGTAGAGTACCTGCCCAGCAGGCTTGAGATTCTGGGTCCTATCGGCAGCGCCACAAAAACTAATGAGCAAAACCACAGTTATCTCTGCGGGGGTCATGCATCTGGGTTGAGTAGGGCTAGTCCCTGTGATGGCTCAGTTCAATGTCCCAGCAGTTTGGATAATTGGCCGGTGTCTGTTTGGGCAGCGCTTGTCTCCCAGAGACACCCAGGTCACTTGCAGTGACTTTGTCTTACCCAGGGAGGACTTCGCCTATCTCCATGTGATGCTGCTTAATTTCATTTCTTTTTTCTCTATTCCTATTTTCCACCCACCCCATTGGCTTAGATCCTCTTTAGACGCTGGAAGGACTGAAGCTTCAGGGAAGTGGTCCCCACCAAGGAGAGGCTGAGTTCCTCACTTGGGTCCCTCCTGCTATGCCCAGCTGGATTTGCCGTTCCTAAGTGTGTCAGGGTTCTTCCTCCTCTTCAGAGGTGTGACCCAAGGGCCCTGTACAGCCTCCCTGGCAGCGCTCCGTGCTTGATGCTGTGTGGTCCCCAAGCCTTGAACTCTTAGCTCTCTTCCTGCCTTTTGAGATAGTCGTCCACTTCTCTGCTTTGCCTCAAGAGACATTAGGGAGTGATGGGGAGTGGGTGGGTGGGGAATCCCGCGGTCTGCCCCTTATGATCCTTTGAGGTTCTAGACTCCTGATGTCTAAGCTGCCTGTTAGTTGGAATATGTGTGGTTGTCGTCAGCAGAGACTCAGTGCTACTGAGAAATAGCCCCTGAGGAAGACAAAGATGGAGGTCCGGGGAGACACACGGGAGAGGACATGGGCTTGCGTGGCTGTAGAGGGCCAAATGGGCTCTGGGCAGGGCTTGTCACGCTAAGAAACCTTTCCACATCTGTTCTTGGGGACCCACCATGGCTCAGGGATGTTTGGGTTCCAAAGCCCAGGCAGGGCAGAGAAGCCTAGAGGGCCTAATGAAGAAATCGTCCATTTGTCAAGGAGGGTGTGGTTCTGCAGTGCATGCTGGGACCTGGCCTGGAGTCTCATGCTTACAATACTGAACTGCCTTCTAGCCCACTTAAAAAAATAAAGCCTGCACATGAATAATTCCCTATTTTAATAGCGCATCAAAATCTCAGAAAACTAGAAAAATAAAGATCAAAATAACCCCAATGCCAGGTCTTCCACCCCAAACCAAATGTATAATAGACTCTGGGGTGTGGGATCTAGGAACTTAGAAAATACAACAACAGATAGCCAATGTTGAGAACCACCGAATTTGATGTTCGTTTTAGCCTAGTTTTATTTAGACTTCTCAGTAGCTCATGTGGTAATCTGAAGTGTTATGTAATTTTGTTCCCTTAGAATACTGTGAGCAAACGTAAATCTTAATGCCAAGAGGTCTTCTTTGTTAAAAGGTTTGTCTTAATTTTAATTACATGTACTTGTGTGCAGAGTGTGGGCAGGTGTACGCAGATACCTATGGCAGCCTGAAGGGGGCGTCACATTCCCTGGGGTGGGGGAGTTCAGGTCGCCTGACATGGGTGCTTAGAACTAAATTCTGGTCCTCTGTGAGAGCAGCCGATGCTCTTAATCACTAAATCATCTCTGCTGCCCGTTCAGTCCTCTCTGTGAGAAACCCATTGTCAATCTCCGCAGGGCCTGGTAAAAAGCCGGAGGCCTGCCTGTGGTCATAACTCAGACTCTTCTCTGCAGCCCGTCAGATGGGAGTTTGACCCTGTTGTACGCATGGATTTGAATCTTTACTTTCTTCTTCTTTTTTTATAATGATCTCTTTATTTATTTTGTGTGCATTGGTATTGTGTCTGTGTGAGGGTTGTCAGGTCCCCTGGAACCAGAGTTACAGTTGTGAGCAGCCAGTGCTCTTAACCACTGAACCATCTCTCCGGCCCAAATCTTTAATTTCTTATTACTGTTTTGCAAAAGCTAATGGGCTAGAGGCCTGAGACCACCCTTGTCTGTAATGAAACCCCCGAGACTCTGAGAGTAGAGATCTTACTGGAAGTGTTTTTGCTAGAAGAATTGTGTATCCCGTCAGTTACAAATAGCATGGCCAGTGTGGGGAGGCTGATCCGAGATCAAGTCTGCAGGGTGGGCGGTGTGTAAAGGGCTTGGTGCTTTTTTATCTTTACCATTGAAGTTTCTGGTTTTTGCCTCTTCCTAAATGAGTCATTATTTTTTTTTTAAAAAGGAACCTGTCTTGGGAGGGAGTAGGGAAACCGCTGCAGAGGGTGGTGTGGAGGAGGCCTTGGTGGGGCCGGCAGTCAGGTGACTGAATTTTACAACTGGGCCAGCCTGCCTCTGCTTCTGGTTCTGGAGTCCTGGGATTATAGGCGGCTGCCACCACAGCCAGTTTGTTTGGTGCTGGGGATCGAACCCAGGGCTTTGTGGGTCCCAGTCAAGCGCTCTTCTGACTAAGCCACACCCCCGGCCTATGTGAGCATTCTTTCTATGTTTCTCATAAACTTCCTATTGGGGCATGTGTGCGGCCCCAGCATCGAGCCTGCACTTCACCAAGACCTGAAGCCTCTCCAGCACCTGTCCTGGGCTGGCCCATTGTCCCGCCTGCCTGCTGCTCCCTTGTCCTTACCTCTGCTCTGTGGCTTCTGCACTTGCTTTCCTGAGTGAGTGCTCAGAGAGGACTGGTGTGGAGGGAGAGAGGGAGGGAGGGAGGAACGGAGGGAGGGAGGGGAGCAGCAGGAAGCGGGTCCCTTATGTAATGCCAGGCACCGTGAAGGATGTATTTGTATACTTCTTGTTTTATTTAGGCCTTACATTAACTCATGCAGAACCAGAATCAAAGAGGCTAGGGCAGCAACCGAAGGTTGGACAGCGCTGGATGCCAAGGCTGGTCTCGCTTCCACACCAGGCTTGACTCCTGTGTTCCTGTCACTCCAGCCAAGTCGGGAGGAACATGCCACCCCTTTGCTTCCCTTGTTCTGGGCAGATCTTGATTTCCCGGCATCTTAGTGATAGCGATGTCTTGACCACACTCTTGTTCTCCCAAATGCATGTTGTTCAGGACTGCCCTTCTTCATGCGGGCGGGGAGTGGGGGGTTGGTGATCCTTGGCCGATTTTCACAGCTCCCAGGCAGCTTGTGGGGTCCCAGCTTCCGCGTGGCCCCTTCTGACTAAAGTGGAGCTGAATGGATCTGATTTCCAGACGGCAGTGCATTCCTCTCTCAGCCCATGGGCACCAGGCACTGCCTGTCCCGGTGCCCACCAGCTCCACTCAGCGAGCCTGCTCTCATGAAGGGCTTCCTTTGAAGAAAGCAGAAGGCGAGTCATCGGTATGGCTTTGAGGACGCATGAATAGGCAGCTAAGGAAGAGTTCTGGGGTTTGAATCTGGGGCAACCATGACGAGGCAGAGAAGGGGGAGTCTACGCCCTGCTCTTCCTTCTCCTCTTCCTCATCCTGATGGCAGCCCACAAGTGCCCGGCTGCACAGCCAACATAGAAAAATAGATGTGTCTGCAGAAGCTTCTAGAAGGCCAGTGTCCTGCCTTCCAGTTCTACTTTCTGAAAACCCTTTGAAATTCCACCTCACAAACATCGCTGTTGCTCTGTGGAGACCTTCCAGTCTTCAGCAGTGGGCAGTGTTGGATTGTTTGCTTGTTTGTGGGTTGTTGTTGGTGTGTGTGTGTGCATGTGTGCGCATGTGTGAGCGCATATTTGCGTGTGTGCGCGTGTGTGTGAGTGTGTGTGTGTGTGCATGTGTGCGTGTGTGCGCGCGCGCGTGTGTAGATGTTTTGGCCACATGCATGGCTGTGCACCATGTGCCCTTGGAGGTCAGAAGAGGGTGTCATATCCCCTAGAACTGGAGTTACAGATGGTTGTGATCACCACGTGGGTGCTGGGAGCTGAACCCAGGTCCTCTGGAAGAGCAACCAGTGCTCTGGGTGGCTGAGCCACCTCTCCATCCCTAGCAAGTGTTCTTTAATAAAGCTGCAGTTGTCCTGGTGGTGGTGTGTATGTGTACGGAGGGTGTTGGAGTCTATATGGGCAGATCGAACGCTTACCCAGAAATGCTAAGTGCAGTTCACTGAGAGGAGGTGGTGAGCGGACTGTGTCAGGCTCTGGAGAGACCAGAGAGGGAGGCCAGGAAGGATCTGGCCTTGGGAGAGCCCGTGGGGAGCGGTGAGAGGGTGACGTTAAGGATTTGGTGGACAGAAGTGCCTCCCGGAAACAAGGTCTAAGAAAGACTCGTGTGCCATTTGCAAAGGAATGGCTGTGGAGTTTTGAATTTTGTTGTAATGGTGAGCCAACCAAACCAGCTGGATAATAGGATCAGTTACAACAATGTCCAGTGAAGATTTATCTGGGTGTGTGTAGTAAAAGGGAGCTGAGCTCAGAGACATGGGTCATGTCAGACTATTTTTCCTGTATATGGTGTGCATGTATGTTAAGGTCTCCAGAACCCACTTACAGCGGACAAAATAGTCCACACCTGTAATCCCAGCACTCACACGGTGAGAGGCGGAGACAAGTGATCCCTCAGATGCTGCGGCCAGCCCAGCTAGCCTGGAGCTGTCTACCAGGTGGAAGGTGAGGGCTGACAGCCAAGGTTGTCCTCTGCCCTCCGTGTGTCCTGGCACCGGCTCTCACACACATACACAAACACGCACACGAGATCCAAGCTCAGGTTTTGCATTCGCTGCTGTGTCCCCAGCCCCCACCGCGTTGAATTTTAAGAATGAAACATTGAAAGCCGGGAGGCTTCAGTCCCCCGTGTGCCCCTCACCGCCTAGAAGACTCTGAGAGAGTTACTGTAAACCTGTGAACATCTTCACAGATGCGTGAGGGTTCCGACTTCTAGCACACCCAGCTCTTAGCGTATTTTAAAAAATGTGTGTTGCCTCGCAAGATGACAGCCATGATGTTTGTGAGCAGGTGGAATTGGGCAGTGGAATGGGAAGCTATCCTGTGGGAATCGTGGGGAAATGATGCTGCCCAGACGGAATGAAGCTGTGTGTGGGTCTCCAACTGAAGTTTAGAAACATTGTAGAACCCAAGCTGCTGAAAACCCTGCGGCCATGTCGCTTGTGTCCCTGCCAAACCAAAACCACCGCCTCTAACTGAAACTGTACGTCAGGGTTGCAGGCCACAGAGGCTAACTAGCTACAGCAGGAGGCCTGCTTTTGAGGGGAGACCTGTGCTGGTGGGGTACCAGGCTAAGGGGCGTGCCCCACCACCCTCACCTGCACTGAACTCCCTGCCATCTGCTAAGCTCGCTCTGGCCAGAACCAGTCCACGTTCTGTTATCTGGACGCCGCCCAGCCTGCAGCTCCTTGTCCCGCCACACTGCCTCCATCGGCACCATGGTCCCCTCTTCCTACATAGGACTCCTCCCCATGCACCAATCCCTTGACCTGTGTCGGGCCTGGGCCCTCACCCCTTGTGTCTCACGGGGGCCCACCCTCATTTGGGCAGGCAGGTCAGTGTCTTCTAGCTTTATTCCTTGCTGTTGCCTGTGAGAGGTAGGTCTAGCCCATAATAGCCCATAATAGGCTTCCGGTAGGGCGTACAGCAGATGCTCCTGGCTTCTGTAGAAGCTGTCCCTCCGAGGTCTCTCTGGGCCTCTGTGTTACCACACTGATAGAGCATCAGTCCTTATCATTCTGAATTCGAGTAATTTTGACACTGGGGACAACTTCCTCCTTCCTGCAGGACAGCCCTCCTCTCTTCGTTTCTTTGATCTGCAGTCAATCTTGCCGCTATCCCAAGGCAGCTACTCTGTGCCACCCTCTGGAACTTAGCGCTGTCACTGCACTGACTGTGTGCCGCTAGCTGCTGAGGTCAGAGCGGCTGAGGGGTGGTGGGAAAGGACCCGCCTTCAGATGTCTGTGGAATTAGCTGTGACATCATTCGCCGGTAGGTTAAACATGGAACTTGAAGGCAAGAGGCAGGGCTGAGATGGCTTGACTAAGCCACAGGAGTTTATGTTCGCTTCTCCTCAGCCCTGCCCCACCCCAGGGACCTTCCTCGGCAGTGCGATGGGTCCTCCTCTAGAGTGGCCCGTCTGCTCTGAGTTCCTCAGAGCTTACCCCAGCCTCATCCTCATGGTTGCTACCATGCCCATGTCAGGCCCAGATCTCCTGAACATGTGGTTACTTCCACAGGCTCTGGCTCTGGAGAATGCTGAAGGAGGAAGACGCGGGAGCAAGGCGACCCTGAAGGAGTCACCAGCCGTCTTGATCCTGAAACAGGTAGGCATCTTCCCCCTTCTTCCCGTCTCTGCAGTCACATCATGAGACGGCAAGGGGTTCCGTGGTGATTTGTTTAACTAGTGTTGTGGAAAATATCCCAGGAGGGCAGACGGACTTCTGCGGTCCTAGACTCCCACAGGTTTTTGGAAAACTGTCTCCAGGAAAGGGTCAGTGGATGCACACGTGGGGTTTCAGCATCGTCTGGGGTGAGCAGTGGGGATCCTGCCTTGTGCCTCTTTTCATGGTTGTAAATGGCTGAGGGTGAAGGGATTGTCTGTGAGAGAGCCTGGGGTGCCCAGAAGGCACCGTGGTGACCGGGGATGTGTCAAAGTAGTTCTGAGGGGTGATCTGTAAGAGTTCATTTTATTTTTAATTACGTGAAAATGTGTGCGTCTGTGTGTGGATTCTTGCACATGGTTGCAGTGCCCATGGATGCCAGAAGAGGGTGTTGGGTCCTCTAGAGCTGGAGTTATGGGCAGCTGGGATGTAGTGCTAAGAGCCTAACACTGGTCTTCGGCAAGAGCAGTCAGTGTGTGCTCTTAACAGCTAAGCCACCTCTCCATTTCCTATTGGTTAATGAATGTCAACTCAATGCCAAGTAGAGCGAACGTGGAGACACACTTCTGTGAATGCCTGTAGGGCTCTTCTCAAGAAGTTAACTGAAAAGGGGAGGTTCATCTTGAGTATGGATGGTGCCGTCCCGTGAGCTGTGTACCAGGGTGAATCAAAAGAAGAAAGAGAGGGACGAGGGACATGACAGCTCCATCTTGACACTGGGGTGATGTAGGCGGGAGGATCAGGAGCTCAAGGTCATCCTCAACTTCATCTTGAGTTCAAGACCAGCTTGGACTATATGAGACCCTTTCTGAGTTGGGGAAATCAAGACGGAGAAAGGAGCTTCAGAATTTGTTGCGTTCTGCTTTCTGACTGGGCACACAGCGTGCCTGTCCAACTACCTCTGCTTCCTGAACCAGGAGTCCCAGCAGGCCTGAACTTTGCCGTGTTTGTCAGCTCTGGCCCATGAGCAATTCCCATCGTTTTCTCCCTCTAGAAAATAGGCACATGGCTATAGTTCTTTGCCAAGACTTCCACAGGAGCTGGCAGAAGGGCCCACAGATGGGTGGGAGTGTAAACAGAGCCTCCACTTTGGAAGATTCCTCTTTGGATTTTCTGTGTATAGGTATTTTGGCTGCTTGTATCTGTGCATGCCACATGCATACCTAGTGCCTGAGGAGATCAGAAGAGGGCATTAGATGCCCTGGAACTGGAGTTACGGATGGGTGTGAGCCACCGTGTGTGTGATGGGAACCAAACCCAGGTCCTCTGCAGGAGCAGCCAGTGCTCTTAACCTCTGAGCCATCTCTCCAGCACCACCTTTAACTTTTAGATAAAAGCCTGGTGTGGCAAGAGACGGTTCTTTAACACACCCTCAGTGGCAGGCTTTTTGTTTTGTTGTTTCTTTGTTAGAGACAAGGTCTATGCCGCATCAAACTCCTGATGTAGCCGAGATGCCCGTTCAGTTCTGGTCTTCCTTCCTCTACTTCCCCAGTGCTCTGGCATCACAGGCATGTACCATGCCAACACACCTAGTCGTTGTGGTACTGGGGATCAAACCAGGGATTTGCGCTTGTTAGGGGATCACGTTTATCTGCCAGGTGAGTGAGACCCCGTAGGTGTTCCTTCGTGGACTTAGTTACATTATTTCTTTTTTTGCTGTGCCTGATTTTGATTGAGTTTTCAAGCCGTTTCGTCTAGGGGTTCTATCCTGGAGCAAGTGGACGATGGAGGACACTCTGCTGGAAGGACCGTTTATAATGGTGCGATAGCAGGGCGAGGAAAACCCGGTAAGGGAGGCTTGAGGTTTTCCCCGACAGCAGGGGCACGGAGCTGTTCCCATACCTGCTCCAAAAGGAAGAGAGTACAGAGGGTCTGAATGAGAAATCACCTGGATAAAGGGCTCCAGAAGCGGGATGCAGACAGCCTACAGGAAAGACCAGGATAATGTCATCTGACACGGTCTCCCCCCCCACTGTCAGCATCTCCCTCCCATCAGCAGCTCACCAAGACCAGATAGCCTACGGGTTAGAGCTGAGGAACTGGTGGAGGGGGACTTCAGTAGCAGGTGGGAAGTGCCTGACAGGGCTGGAGGGTGCTGATCTCCTGGGCTCTTTCTGTTTTAGTATCAAAACTGTGTGTGTGCACAGGAGGTAGCAGTGGAAGCTAGCCTTGCATGCTCAAGGCCATGAGTTCCTTCTCCAGCACCAGTGCAGAAGATCTGCAATGTGGACTGTTAACCGGAAGGTCTGGGAAGAGCAATAAAAATCTTGTTCTTTTTCAGAGTTTTAAAATAAAAAGATTCAGGCAAGCCAGATGCAGTGGCACACACCTTTAATCTCAGCACTCAGGAGGCAGAGGCAGGATGATCTCTGTGAGTTCCAGCCCTGCCTGGTCTCCACAGTGAGTTCCAGGACAGCCAGGACTACATAGTGAGACCCAGTCTCTAAAAAACAAAAAGGAAAACAAAACAAAACAGAACAACAAAGGAAGCCTGGCACAAGGCCACCCACCCACTCCTTCTCTGAAGTGACTCTGGGTACCTGTTGTGCGTTTCCCCACCTGAACCAGCTGAGAAACACTGAAAACAAAAATCTGAGCAAGAGCAGGGACGGGGTGGGGTGGGGTGGGGTGGGGTCAGTCAGCACTGCAGCCTGACCTCCATGCCCTCCTACCTGCATGGCAAGCACAGGCTCCGCTCCCTGACCAGAAAGTATTTTAATAGCGTGGTTGTAGGTAGAATCCTCGCAGGAAACTCCCATTGGCAGCAGGTAACGTCTGGTTTTAGGATGCAAGTCTTAGGATGCAGGATCATCAATTTAGTGAGCTAACTATGCCTTCTTCAATCCCCTTTAATTTCTAATTTGCTAATTCAACCTTTTTATGGCCGGAGTAAACACTGAGCTCAGAAATCTGGGTTGGTGAAGATTAAATGGCTGTAATGAAGCCTCTCATTTATAACCACATCCATAAAATGGGGGGAAGAATAGCAACCGCTTCACCGAGGCAGTCCAATCAAGTGCTCAGCTCAGTGGCTGGCCCAATAAATGTTGCTTTTATTAGTGTCATATATCTCAGAGTGTGTCACCTCCATGCGTTCCTGTGCATATTTAATCCAGCAAATTAACTCTCTTCACTACAAATAAATTGTCCGCCCCGTTTAGTTAGGTCTCTTAGGGATAAGGTAAATAAACATACTGAAATATTTAGTGTTTATGGATTTTTTAAGTTGAAGTATTTTTATTAGAATTTATTTGGGAGGGACATTAATATAGAGAAGTTTAAGTGACATAACTTTTAAGTTATAAGAGTTTGTAGACCTCATAGCAATGAGTCTGTATGTTCTCCTGAAAACCCTTTAGCTACTCATGGCCCAAGGTCACCTGCCCCAGCAGATTTCTCTTTGCTCTGCTTTGAGGATCCAGAAGGTGACCTTTCTTAGCTTTGGTTTTCCAGAGTAGCCACACAGCTGGGCTTTCCTGATTGGTCAGATTTTTGGGACCACCTGAACTGAGCGATGGCTTAGTTTTCTGGTTGCTGTGATAAAAGACTGGACACAGCCCATGTTAGGCAGAAAGGATTTTATTTTGGCTCACAGGGAAGGTGTGGCAGGACTCATGGCCGTGGGAACATGTGAATGATGGACCAGGGGCAGGAACAACCATCAAAGCCCACGTCTAGTGACCTATTTCCACCCACTAGGTCCACTTCCTAGAGATTCCACTTCAAAGTACTGCCACAAACCCAGTCCTCAGAACATGAGCCTGTGGCCGACATCTAGCACTGACATCAGCAGAATTCAGCTGTGGGATGCTGTTGGTTTTATGGGATGGGATGCTGTTGGTCTTACGGGATGCTGTTGGTCTTATGGGATGCTGTTGGTCTTATGAGATGAGCTGCTGTTGGTCTTATGGGATGCT
>NC_022028.1:3255875-3259489 GCF_000317375.1 Microtus ochrogaster | reverse complement strand
GTTGGTCTTATGGGATGGGATGCTGTTGGTCTTATGGGATGCTGTTGGTCTTACAGGATGGGATGTTGTCATCATTTTCCAAGCTAAGACTTTGGTCTTCAGAACTGATGTCAGAATCATAGAGAATTATAGGACCTTGATTTGCGGTTCCCAGATTAATGAAGAACATAGAGCAGAGGCTTCTCCTTAACTTGATCACTTCAGTGATCTGATGCTGAGAGGGATGGGCTCTATGGTAACAATGATCGGAAAAGGCTTGCGAGTGACGGAGAATCCGTTTCAGAACTATTTACTGTACTGTCCTTGTGTTTTTGGCATCAAATCTTCAAGCTACTCTAGGGATGGGTGTTGCCTGAAAGCGTTGGTGGGGAACCACCTGGAGCTGGGGAGTTACCTGTGCAGTGCAAACGGGAAAAGATGATGCTTTTTGAAACCTTGCTTAGAGACCAGTTCTCCATCATCAGGTCTCGGTTGAATTTAAAGGTTAAAGTTGTGGGGAAATTCACTCCCCACAAATGTTTTTGATAAATCCAATTCTTTTTCGAGAGGAGACATTCTCTCTCCAGACATTAACTTAGAATGCTTAGTTTACGGTGCTATCAGAGGGAAGGAAGAATTCTGAAGTGCCTAAGTAGGTCAAAAGAAAGGATGTGCCAACAGCTTTTCCTTTTCCACTATTTCATCCCTAATGTGATTTTGAAACAAGAAATTGTTTTGGCCTTCAGTTTTATGGTGTGACACTCTGTGTGTGTGTGTCTGTGTGTGTGTGTGTGTGTGTACTCAGAGGAGTTTTATTTGGAGAGCCCCAGAAAGGAAGAGACGTGACTTCAATAAACAACAGTGTCTAGCAAACAGTTGCAGGTCAAGGTGAGCTCCTGTAGCTAAGCTGCCTCTTAGAAGGTCTGGGAGAGGGCTCAGTGGGGAAAGTGCTTGCCAGCCAAGTATGAGGACCTGAGTTTGACTTCCCAGCACCTGGGTGTAAAAGCCAGATGCTATAGTGCCTGTCTATAATCCCAGAGCTCCTAAGGCATGCCGGGAGCTAGAGATAGGATTCTCCCCAGAAGCACATTGATCAGGTAGCCTGGCATACACAGCACCCATGAGACCCTGTCTCACATAAGGTGAGAAGTGAGGAACAATCCCTAAAGATGTGCTCTGACCTCCACACAGGCTTCATGGCTTCGTGGCGTGCTTGTTTGTATCCCCAAAACCCTGTACTTGGCAGAGCGGGAGAGAGAGGGATAGAGAGAGAGAGAGAGAGAGAGAGAGAGAGAGAGAGAGAGAGAGAGAGAGAGAGAAAGGCTGTACTATTTTGGTAGCTTCCAAGGGGTAACTTAAAAAAGAAAGAAAGAAAGGCGTGTGTGTGTTCATGTGTGTACATGGTATGGAAGCCAGAGGTTAATATCATGTGCCTTCCCATATTGCTTTCCACCCTGTTTTTTTTGAAATAGGGTCTGTCACTGAGCCTGGAGCCCACTGATTCGGCAAGACTGCCTGGCCAGTGAGCTCTGAGGACCCTCCTGTCTCCACCATCCTTGTTCTGGGATGGCAGCACAGCTATGCCCTGCTTCTCATATGGGTGCTGAGGACTTGAACTCGGGTCCTTATCCGTATGCCATCAGAGCCATCTATCTCTTCAGCCCTTGTGTGACTGTGTAGGAATGATATCTTTTAGAATCATTAGAAATCTCCAAGCGGGGGCCAACAAGATGGAATGGTAGGTGCTTATTGCCACGTCTGATGGCCCGAGTTTGATCTCTAGGACCAGACGGTGGAAGGAGAGAACTGAATACCTGAGCATTGCTCTCTGGTCTCCCCATGTGCACCGTGGCAATAAATAAATGAATAAATGTGAAAAAAAACCAAACAACAGAAAAGCTCCAAGCAGTGGCAGCTGGGTGAGGGTGTGGGTGCTGTATTGCTTGGGGTGAAAGTGCTGGCTATGCAAGAATGAAGACCTGAGTTCAGATCCCCAGAACCCATGTAAAATTTCAGGCATGCTTGATGACCCATGCACACACCTTCACATGTTCACTTCCATGACCTGTACAACACACAAACATGAAAAAGGAAAACCAGTCCCCAAGCATCTACTGGTGACAGCAAAAGCAGATGTGACCGTGTTCTTCCTTCTGCTTTGACACACACACTCACTGTCGGCACCACAGCATGTCTGCCCTCTAGCTGGGATTATTTCATGTGTGATCATGGCAACTCCCATCCTGTTGACGGAAGAGAAAGGCTGCTGACACAGCCATGCATGCACAGAAGATTGGATGAAGTCTCAGGACCCTGAAGCCAGAGTGGGTTTCAGGGATTTTACCTTCGTGCTGAACTGACCTATGGCTAACACACTGAGTGACCACAGATGTGGTTAGTGCACGTTGGCACACTCCCATCCACAGTGATTGCCTGGCACATCACCGTGATGGCCAGCTCTCACGGTCCACTCAACACAACCTAGCATCCCTTGGGAAGAGAGTCTCAGTGAGGGGCTGTGTGTATTGGTTTAGCCTGTGGAGATAGCTATGGGGAACGGGCTTAGTTAAGTTGAATGTCTGGGGAAGACTCAGCCCACCTGGGGTGGCACTATTCCCTAGGCAAGGGGTCTGAGCTGTATAAACAGAGAATCAAGTTGAGCACAGGCCTGCAGTTGCATCTCTCTGCCTTGACTGTAGACGTGATACAACTTGCTGGCTTAAGTGCCTACCTCTGTGACTTTTCCTGTGGTGAGGAGCTGAAACCTGGATTCGGATTGTAAGATAGAATGCTTATTAATTTATTTGTTTGTTTGTTTATTTATTTTTGAGGTTGGGAAACACAATGTCAAGGTGCCTACAAAAGAATGTTTCCCCCTCTGTAGTATCTTAGCTCCTGGGTGACTCAATGATCTCTTCCCTGGTCACTCTCACAGAAAGGAAGCCTTGGGGTGTCATTATCTTCCTCATGGGCACTAATCCCATCACAGGGGCCCCCCTCATTATCTAAATCTAATTAACTACAGAGGTCCTGCCTCCCAGTGCCTTCTTGTTGAGGTTTAGAGTTTTGGCATATGAACATGGAAGAGATAAAAATTCAGTCTCTAATCGAGACTCTTCATCTATGTGCCCCTACGTGTTCTCAAGGCAGCTGGTCCGGGGACTCTGCAGTAGAAAGCCTGGAGGGCCATGTTTCCCGTGCTGTAGAAAAGGGGTGTGTTGTACAGCCACGATTGCCCAGGGAATGGAAGGTTGGAAGACCTTTGTACAGATGTAGAGGGCTGCCGGGCACCCTCCTTATCTACCTAAATCTTAGATTCCCTAGTTGCTGAAGGTGTGTTTGACAAACTCAGTCAGCCTCCATGAAACCTGGGTGGCGTAATGCTTGGTATTTATTCTCTGACCCCCCCCCTCCTGTGTTGTGTCCCCTAAAAGAGAAACTCTTGGGAGCCAAACCTAGGAATGTGATTTCTTAACACTCCTTCTTGGGGGCATTTTCTCTTGGCTATTGGGAGAAGGGGAAGCAGGGAGTTGAAGCAAAACCATTTCATTAAGAATTAGTATCTTACGTGTTTTTTTTTTCTTTTAAAGATGGTTTGTTAATGCGTGTGCGTGCATGTATGTGTGTGCGAGTGC
>NC_022028.1:3255014-3255715 GCF_000317375.1 Microtus ochrogaster | reverse complement strand
CATACTACACACATACACACGCATGCTATAACACACACACACACACACACACACACACACACACACACACACACAGCAGTGCCAGGCAGAATATTTTACAACTTGAAAAGGCCTTTCAAAACCCTTTAGATCCTTAAGAAACAGATCATCCTATGTTATATACGCTGTTCTGGCTTTACAGGGGAAAAATGGAAAACTCCCCTCCCCCCAAGCAAACATGACCCTGATATCAAAACCATCAAGCCCCAGGGGCTGGAGAGATGGCTCAGAGGTTAAGAGTATTGGCTGCTCTTCCAGAGGTCCTGAGTTCAATTCCCAGCAACCACATGGTGGCTCACAGCCATCTGTACTGAGATCTGGCGCCCTGCTCTGGCATACATGGAGGCAGAATGTTGTATACATAATAAATAAATAAATATTTTTAAAAAACCATCAAGTCCCCAGGAGAAACTGCTATACCATCTCACTTTAGAATGTGAGGATCTTAGATAAAATTCTAGCAGGTAGATTTCAGCAGTGAAATACATGTGTGTGTGCCCGTTCTGCTGTAGCCTGCGAGTTTCTATCCCCGAAATGCTGGGCTGATGTTGTGTGTGTTTATTTCCATGCTTTTCACTTAAATTGTTTACATAAAAGGTAGAACAAGTTCGTCAATCTAATAGCATTTTATTTTTGTCATGTGTGTATATATTTATGGGGGG
>NC_022028.1:3244717-3254740 GCF_000317375.1 Microtus ochrogaster | reverse complement strand
TGGGAGCCTCGGGGGCTGAATTCAGCTGGTGCAGTTTAGTGACAGGTGCTTTTTCCCTCTGAGCCATCTCCCAGCGGGTACTTTCAATCATCTGAACTTCCAAGTGTTTAAAAAGATGTTTAAAAATTAGTTATATGTATTTGTGTGTTTCTGTATGTGGGCCTGTGCACACGAGTGAAGGTATCTGTGGAGGCCAGAAGAGGGAGTCAGGTTCTTGGGCTTGCTAGCCGCCTAACTTGGATCCTCTGCAGGGGCAGTCTGTGCTCCTAACCACTCTGTCTCTGCAGCCTTGAGCTACTCACTTATTTGCCAGGGATTGAGCCTTGGGCTACTGTGCCCTGAGCTGCAGACCCAGCTCAGAAGGGAATCTGTATAAATGAGCACCCTTAGGTGAGAAAGAGGATGGCTGTGGGCGTATTCTCACTGAGGAAATACTGGAGGGTGCCATTGCGTGGGGTCAGAGCAGCACTGGAACTCGTAAGCACTATTTTTTACATTTTAGCAGACACAGAGTCAGAAAACAATACCCTGGAGAATAAATACTGTCAGGAAAAATGAGAGCCCATTGGGGTGCACACCTTTAATCCTGGCACTCGGGAGGCAGAGGCAGGAGGGTCTCTTGAGTTGATGCCCAGCCCTATCTACATAGTGAGTTCTGAGCCAACCAGAGTGACACAGCGAGACCCTAAGGTATTCCTCAGGTTTTGTAGAGGAACAGAACGGATAGATGACTATATACGGGGTTTATTGCAGTGGTTTATTGCAGATAGCTGTGGTCCAGCTATCCAATGCCTGTCTCCTGACAGAGAGGCCAAGAATCTGGTTATTGCTTAGTCCATGAGGCTGGATGTCTCAGTGGGTCTTCAGCCTACATGGCAATTCCAAACTGAATGGATGCCTCAACAACAGGATAGATGAGCTTGCCAGTGAGAGAGAGGGCAAGCAGGCACAAGACAAAAGCTTCCTTCATCCACACCCAGATGTGTGGCCCAGATTTAAGATGAGTCTTTACACCTCAAACGAGCCATTCAAGAAAATTCCTCACAGGCGTGGCCAGCTGCTTGGGTTTTACTTGATTGCAGATGTGGTCCAGTCGACAACCAAGATTAGCAATCACACCCTGTCTCAATTACCATCCCTTCCGGATTGCTTAGGTGGAGCTCAAGGAGACTTAAAATCTTAACTAAAAACCCTCTTCTAGGTGGTGTGATGAAGAGTAAAGACTCGGATATTTCAGAAATTAGTTCCCCCAGTTAACTGTCACCCTCGTGAAGGTGTTAGCAGGATGCTTTCAGGCTTCCCAAGATGGTGCTAAGTCTGCCTGGGGAAGTAAGTCCCTGAGAATGTCAAGAGAGATGCTGACATGGTCTGGGGGGGGGGGCAGTTAGATTTAATAGCCGTCAAACTATATAGTGCTGCCAGACTTTTAAATGCAGTGTGTGGGGGCTGGGGACATAATGGATCAGTGGGTGACATGCTTCCTGCAGACATGTGGAGCTGACCCTGGAAGAGCTGGATGTGGCCATACATCTGTGACCTGAGAGATGGAGACAGGTGGGTCCTGGAGGCTCACAGACTGGTCCACCTAGCTGAAGCGGCACACTACAGGCTCAGTGAGAGACCCTGTCTCAAAATATAAGGGGGCGAGCTATAGAGAAAGACACCCAACACCCACTCTTGTCACAGGTACAAACCCGTGCGCACGCACATGCACACACATATACACACACACTCCTGCTCTCTCTTTCTTGGACACACACACACACACACACACACACACACACACACACAGAGAGAGAGAGAGAGAGAGAGAGAGAGAGAGAGAGAGAGAGAGAGAGACATATACTTTTTAATCAAGAAAAAGTGAGATCCAATCTAAAACCTTTCTAATTAAAATGCCACAGTGCCTCTGTAACAGGGAGAATGGATGAGGTAGATGATTCTGAAATAGACCCTTGTGTAAATAATTTAATAAATTACAAAGCAGCCATTGAAAATCAATAGATTATTCAATAAATAATTTGGATACCTTGTTAGCAATTTGCAAGACATCACCTTGTCTTCACCAAAATGAATTAGAGATGGATCAGACAAAGTGCAACATGGAGAGGCATAGGAAAATCTATGGAACTGAATATTCTTAGACACAAAGGAAACATGGTCTAAAAGGAAAAGCGTGGTCAGTCAGGTTACCAGGGGAAAGGTGGCTGATTCCTTCATGTAAACACACCGGAAATAAAGACAGGAAGCGACATGGCAGAATTAATAACTTCGTAAAGAGAAATGTTCCAGTTAAAGCCAAAGCACAAAGATGTTACTTGGGCACATGGAGAGACAGACAACCAAATGCAACACAAAATACTCAGAGTTGTAATAAAAAATAAAAAAAAAGTTGTAAAAATTAAAATACCAGTAAAAAATGTTTTCATATATTATCCAAAATGCCTCTTTTTAAAATGATTTCATTTATTTTATATGTGTGTACCTGAATATGTATGCACAATCTGTGTGCACATACTCTTAGAAGCCACAAGAGGGTATCGGTATGTAGAGTTAGAGTGGCGTGTGGTTGTGAGTCACCTGATGTGGATGCTTGGAAGCAAACCCAGGTCTTCTGCAAAAGCAGCAAGTGCTCTGTATTAGTTAGGGTTCTCCAAAGTAACAGAACTTACAGAATGAATCTGTCTGTCTGTCTGTCATCTATAGACACACACACACACATATCTGTATACATACAGAGATAGATGATTGATAGATAGATAGATAGATAGATAGATAGATAGATAGATAGATAGATAGATAGATAGATATAGATAGATAGATGGGATTTATTAGAATGACTGACAGGCTGTGGTCCAGCTACTGCAGCAATGGCTGCCTATGTTTGGAAGGCCCAATCATCTAGAAGTTGTTCAGTTCGTTAGGTTGGATGTCTTTTGAGTTCCTTTGGGGTCCGATCCCAAGAGCCTCTTCAGGGTTCAGATTGGATGCTACAGCAAGCAAAAGGAACTTTTTTCTTAGGGTATCTGAGGGAAATGGGCTCTCTCACACTGTGCTTTTCCAAATCAGTCTCTATTTTTTTTGTTTGCTTCTATGCTAATTCTCCTGTCCTAGTTCTAATCCCTCCCAGCTTCTTCCCCTCCAGCCTAAAAACTGTCTCCTTACAGGAACCTTGAAGCAATAAAAAATTACAAGAGTTGCCTCTCATTGGTCAAAAGCACATTCCTCTGGCAAGTGATAAGTAGCTGAGCCATTTGCCATGGCAACACAAGGCTCCGAGGTTGCAGGAGTAAGACCATGACCAGACAGGGGACAGAGTTCCCAGTGACAGACTTCGAGACATAGGTCCTTCATCAGCAGAGTTGGCAAGCGAAGTATTGGCATGCTTTCCTTAAGGGGCTTTGTGTAGCAACCTAAGTGGACATCTGCGACTCTGACCTTGTACAAAGTTTTAACCTCATGATCTGTTTACGAAAAGCCTTTAGTCCAGTTTGAACTTGCTCTGAGGTGAAAGTGAGCTAATTGTGTGCAGTTAGTCTGAGCCAAAGGAACAAGGCAGGCTTTTAAGTGTCTGCAGTCCTGGTGGGACAAATAGAGCTAGTTATGAAGCATGTCCTAGTATATTTCCTATATATCAACATTATACAGCTAAATGAAATTCATCTTCCTGACCACTCACAGATATATGTGCCCATGATTGAGATGTCACCATGAGAATACATATACACATCACATCACAGGAGATTACGCACTACAGTGCAGGCATTGGGGAGACACCAAGCTGCCTTAGCAAATGTAAGCAACAGTTTCCAGAGTTGATGGTCCTGCAGGCCTTGCCTGGACAGGATTGGGCTCCATCAGAGAAGTACTCCTCCGGTGGTTGACATCTGAATGATTTTTGCCATGTGCTGTGTATTTCCACGGCCACTGACTATGGTCTAAGCTGGTTTTCAGTTTATGCTGGAACCGCAAAGAAGTAGGCTCTGATGTCAGAGAAGGATTGGACTTGCCAGCAAGGTGAGAGCAAGCAGGGAAGTAACAAAAACTTCCTTCTTCCATGTCTTTTATATAGGCTTCCAACAGAAGGCGTGGCCCACCTCAAAGATCTGGATTAAAAGTGGGTCTTCCCACTTCAAATTAAGAAAAAAAAATCCTCACAGGTGTGCCTGTGCCCACGCACTTTGGGGTTTTAGTTAATTCTAGATATAGTCAAGTTGAAAACCAAGAATAGCCATTACATGCTCTTAGCCACTAGGCCACCTCTCCAGCCCCCCAAATACTTCTTAAATGATTATCTCTGATTCTGGTGGTATTTCGGTATAGATATTAAAACCTGCATGATTCATCCACATTTCTTTGATGTGTGTGTTTGTCTGGTGCTCTCTGTCTCCACATCTGTATGCATACACACAGGCCATAACAGGATGTCAGGTGTGCTGCTATCCCTCTGCCTAGCTCTCTTGAGGCAGGGTCGCTCACTGACCCTGGAGCTAGGCCGGCAGGCTGCTAGCGCAGATCCTCCTGTCCCCACTTCCCACGGCTCCTGTGGGCACGGGGATTTGAGTCCGAGTTCTCATGCTTTTGGAACAACCCCCTCACCTCTGAGCTGGCCCTTGGGTTTCACACATTTGTCTCCCTTGACTGTCAACTCAACTGTCGTGGAGGAAAACACGATGGGGACACTGGCAGTTCAGACAAGGACACCCACATACACACAATGCCCATCCAGCAGTTGAGTAATTATAAGATGGTTCTCTCTGAGCAATACCATTATCAATAATCACTCTGCAGTGTGACGAGATAGTTAAATTTTCTGTGCATGATGAGCACGGACAACATGGAACACGCTAAGGAAAGGGGAAAGGTTACAGAACACATGCAGTATGACACTGATGACGTAAGTCTGGTCGCACGGGGAACTGTTTATGCAGTGTTTGTGAGCAAACCTGGTAGGAAGTGAAGTGAGCGAAGAGACGAGCCCTTCTGGATGGTGATGGGAGGAGAAAGAAGGATGAGGGAGCATCCCCGCCCTGGAGACGGCCCTAGGGAGTTCTTAATTTCTTTCCTTAAGCCGTCCTGGGTACACACATGCATATGCTGCTGTGTTTGTTATGCCCTTTTGTCTGATATAAATATTGTGAATATATTTAGTGTTCACTCAGAATACTGAGACTGTGTTCATTGATTCGTGCTTGTGCACTCGGGGTGCAGTAAGCAGTGGGTGTTCTGGGCTGAGATGATGAATGATTTGGTCTTTCCTTTTCTCCAGTTCCAAAATGTGTGTGTCTATTACAGTTTCTAAAGAAAGAAACGGAAGCAGGGAAGGAGAGGCCAGAGGCAGGCTTGGAGAGATGGCTCTGCTCTTATGAGCATTGGCTGATCTTCCGGTAGACTTGAGTTTGCTTCCCTGCACCCACCTGTGTGGGTCACAGCCGCCTGTAGCTCCAGTTCCACGAAGGTCTGACATGCTCTTTTGGCCTCTGTGGCCGCCTACACTCATGTGTCTCATAGACACGCAGACACAAACACGCATGCATGCACATGCATGCACACACAATGAATGAATGAATGAAAAGAAAGAAAAGACAGGAAAATTGAGCAGTTGCCATCACAGTAGGTAGGAGGTGATGGCCGGTAGAAAGGGACCATTCATCGCACAAAGAATGGTAGGTTCCACTCCTGAGAAAGGGAAAGTGGGTTTAAAAGGTAAAAAGAAGCTGGGTATGGCAGTGTACAGTGCCCAGGCTGTGGAGGCAGAAGGAGGTAAAAGGCTAGCCTCGGCTACACAGAGTTGAAGACTGCCCAGGATCCTAACTCAGGTCTTTATGCTTGTATAGCAATCCCCTCACCCACTGAGTGTCGACCCCCTCCTCCCTCCTGTCTAAGACCTGAGACCCTGCCTAAGACAAAAGGAAAGGAAGTGGGGAGGGAGGGAGGGAGAGAGAGAGGGAGGGGGGAGAGGAAGGGAGGGGGGAAAAGGGAGGGAGGGGGGGAGAGACGGAGGGAGGGAGGGAGGTTTGGAAAAGCACAAGCCGGGGCCATTTTCAGAAAGAGCTCACAGACACTGAGTTTTGATAGTTGATAGGGCAGATGACTTAAGAGGGCCAGTATTCCTAGAAGCCCCTTCTCTTTGCTGTACTTTATTGTTCTGGCTATAAAAATAATAAGAATTGCCTGACATATTTTTAGGAAAATAAAGGGGAGAAGCTGAAGCTCGCGAGACAGAATGAAGTCACAGCTTAGAGGAAAAGTGGGGGGAGGAGACATGACCTTCTCCAGAAAATGAATGTCACAGGAAAGGGGAGAAGACAGTCTGATCAGTCTGAGACCTGAGTGGACTGTCCATGGGGTGGAGATGTACAAAGGCAGGAGGAACAGCTTGGGGGTGACATGCTCGCCGGTCTCTAGAAACTGCACTAAAGCTGAGACCCGGCCAGGGAGACAGAGACAACAGGACCCCGAGGGGCTTCTCTGGTCCCCCAGCCTAGCCAGGTGCTTAGCTCATACCTAAGACCCTGCCTCATACACTAAGGTGGAGAGCAGTTGAGGAAAGCGCCTGACGGTGACGTCTACATGCGTGAACATGTGCACGAATGAGCACACGAGCGCACACATGCATGTGTTCATGCACACACACATGATTTCTTTTTAAACATGAAAGGAAAACTGAGGGAGTAGAGGGGGAGAAAAGAGAGAATAATGGAATATATGTGACGTGAGGACAGAGAGAGGCACTGTTTGGAGGTGGAAAGGGAACCAGAGAGACGGCGAGGGAAGAGAAGTGAGCAGAACACTGCAGTGGCCACAATGTATGGAATGTCATAATAAACCCGGTACCTTGTCTGCTAACTTAAAGTTTTCAAAGATCATTAAAAAGAAAAACATAAGTCTTGCCTGAATCCTGATTTAACAGAGCAACCACAGGCACACAGGGACAGTTTGCGGCTAGAGGTGCTTGCCACCAGGCCAGACCATCTGAGTCCCATCCCAGGCCACATGGTAGAAGAAGAAAATGACTTCTACCAATCGTTCTTCGATCTCCACATGTACGCACATAACGCAGTCAGTCCATATACACTTTCTCATTTCCTTATACCTGACTATGATATTCCATCAGACAAAATCTGGTACCTTTTTATCCTCCCACCCCTGGTATGTGTGTATGTGTGTATGTGTGTGTTCGGGTAACACTAGTTGAGGAAACAGAACTCCAGACTATAACAGATGCTGATTCTCATTACACTTCAGGTGGTTCTGGTTGCTACCACTCTGCCTCCAGAGCATGATTCGGGGACTCAGGCTCGTTCCCCTTTCTAGAACCTAGAAGGTCCTCTGCTTCCATTAAGCAGATGAGGGCATGGAGACACACCACTTTCTGGCCACGGTAGCAATCTTCCACTTCTACCCAGTGCCTTCTGGCAGGAATAGGCACCATCTAGACACAAGTGGTGCTGGGAGTTGTAGTCCCTGGCTGAGCAGTTGCTTGTGTTTCCTGCACATCTCGCCCAAGCTGCCACCCAATCATCCGTCTAGTGTTTCTTTTTTTTTTTTTTTTTGGTTTTCGAGACAGGGTTTCTCTGTGGCTTTGGAGTCTAGTGTTTCTTTATGAGATGGATTTGCTTTGTTTAGTTTACAATTTTAGCTTTGTTTTCAGGTGACTTTCTCTAGATCTTTTCCTAAAACATATTGAATCTTGGTTCTAATATTGTTACTTGTTAGTATTGGGATGTCATAATTTATTTAAATATTTTCCTATTGTGTGGAGTTAGGTTTTTATTATTATTAACACTGCTTCTATAAATGTGCTTGTGCATAAATTGTGGGCTATGCCTCTGATTATTCCTTTCAGGTAAATTCCAGGGAGTGAGCTTGCTGAGTGATAAGGTTTTGATGCTCATAACCAGCTGGCCCTGCAAGAAGGCAGGCTGATCTACATCTGATCAGTAATGTCTGAGGATTCGAACTTGAGAGTGTTCTCAGCTATCGGGAGCGTTTCGGGATTTTCAGCCTTTGCTAATTTTATAGATGAAAATGACATCGCATTGTTTGAGCTTCGCTTGCTTATGGGCTTGAATGTCTGTAGTGTGTGCATGTATGTATGTTAGCTGTGTCCCTTCTCATTTTTATTTTGCACTGTTTTATCCTCTCATTCAACATCTAAGGGAATTTTATGTAGCTCTGTGTATTATGTCCAGATACTGCAGATATTTTATCTAGCTTTTTTTCCCTTTATAATCTAATTTTCTTAGATCAAACTGCATTGAGACCCTGAAACATGATGCCACACCCCCTGGCTTTTTCATTAGGGCTAATAGCTTTTCCAAAAGTAATGCAAACTGTTCTTTTTTTTTTCCATCATGTGGTTGGAATGTGCTTAACATCAATTTTCATGATTTTGGATTTAAGGCTGATTAGGGTAGTCATTAAGAAAGTGGACTGGGAATGGTGAGACAAGCCCCTGATCTCAGCGTTAGGAATGTGGAAGCGCAAGATCAAACTCAGCCTTGGATACTTAGAAAACTTAAGGCTAATTTGGCCTATGTGGGACTCTCAAAAATTACATATATAATGGACTTGACAGAAGGCTAGGGGACGCTCATCTTAAGTTGCCATGGAAATCCTGAGACCAACATCTTGCCATTTCTCAAAAAAATTAAAAAGGACAGAGATTGACAGATGGGCAGAAAGTGTCTAACAGCTCTATGTCTTGGTTACGTGGGTAACAAGAACATCTCCGACCCTCCAGTGCGGGTGTTTCGTTGAGATAGGCTGTCATGTAGCTTGGGCTGACCTTGAACTTGGCGTGTAGAAGATGACCTTGTACCCCACCCTCCCTGAGTGCTGAGGTTACATATGTGTACCAACATAACACAGTGCTACATGGGAACCAGGGCTTCTTGCACATTAGGTAAGGACATCTGAGCTCCATCTCCAGCCCAGACATTGTTCACATACAATCTTATAAAGAGTGCAAGTGCCAGACACCCACAGTGTGCATGGGGCACTAGGTTGCAGCTATGAGAGCAAAAGCAAATCTCTTGTTCATTCAAGACCTCAGTTTGCTCATCTGCAACCGTCCCAGATGGTTCCAGATGATGTGTTGGGTGTGCGAATTCCAGGATACACAGTCATGGTGTCCAGGCATCCTTGCTCACTGCTGGTACCCACCTACTTGGAGGAGACGTTAGTCCTTCATCTCTCAAGTGACTGCGTAAGAAACCAGCGTCTATCTGCTCCAGATATAACGTGAGAGAGCTATGATGTTCGTCTAATCAGATTAGATGAATCTAACATGGTTTTCCTTTAAATCACAAATACTGCACAACTTTTAATTGCAGTAGCCAAATTAAATTACTCATCCCAAATTAGATTTCTGGCAAACTTAATTTGAACATGAACTCAGTACTGAAGACCCTGAGTAATTTTTAAAGATCTGAAATAAATCAGCAGCTCCTGGTATTGTTGCTCGGGTCCCTTCAGCAATTTCCATAAAAGGGAATCAGTAAGCGTTTAGAGAATTTATGCAGGCATGGGACTGGGAGAAACTCTCATTTTTCAGCTTATTGTTGAAGATCCTTCCCACCCCAAACCTATGACCCTTCTGGTCTTAGAAGATAAGAAGCGAATTGAGGCAAGCCCAGCAATGACTTGTTTTATTGCCCATGATTGCCTTTTTTCTCCTTGTCTCTGGGTGTCCCAGACCACCCCCATCTCCTTCAGACAGACCCTTTATGGGTCCACACTGGGGTGTGGTGGGGAGCTAGGCAGGCTTACAGCATCCCATTGCTGCGTTTGCAGGTTTTGGGCTCCCTGATAACTGGCCATGGTTGCAAGCAGCAGCAGAGTTGTTGGCTGCAGAGACTGGAGCATGCAGAGGTAGTTCCCTGGGTCAGTCCTTCTCCAAACGATGTGAGGAAATATCTGATGGGAGCCACTTTAGGAAGGAAGGCTTTCTATTGGCTCACGGTTTGAAGGTGCAGTCCCGCCATGGTGGAAAGTGTAGCTGCAGGAGCACCTGGTCAT
>NC_022028.1:3228100-3244347 GCF_000317375.1 Microtus ochrogaster | reverse complement strand
ATCCCACCAAGTTGCCAATCCACATTGACCCTCGGATGAGGCTTTATTTGGGGTTTTGACAAGAGGCCCTGACACAGTTCTCTCCTCCATTGTTGGTCCCTTCCTGAGGTACGATCTACTAGCCCCTCATTCCAAGATGGTACACCATCAATGCCTCTTCAGTGAACTTTCTTGACCTGAAGCCCATCAGAGAAAAGAAGGTGGTTGCCAGGCTAAACCTGATTGCACCTGATTGGTTTGACCTGGATCTTGTCTATTCCTGAGTCAGTTACTGGGCAGAAGGGATGAGGCAAGATTTTGTGGCTGTTGAGGCGGGTTAGTAACCCTGGGAGGTGGTAAACATCTCCAGCCGCCCCCCTGTGGTACACTGTGCCTCCTACTCTCTCAAGCCGATGTGTATACATTATCTCCTGTGAACTGTAGATGTCCCTGCTAGGTAGCCGGTCGTGCCTATGAATGATGAAGTCAGGGTCCTCCAAGGCTTCTCTTTCCTCTCAGTGTGTCCTAACGTGTTTCTCTGGTCCCTGCTCCACTGCCCTCTCCGTTCCTTCAGCAACAGCCAGGGTTGTTGATTAAATAGACAGCCAGTCGATAGCTGCTAATTCGTTAGGACTGTCCAGTGGACCCTCAGGCCAAAGGTGGCCTTCGGCCCAGGCTTTGTGAATAGCATTATAGTAAAACCAATGTGATCAATTTCCGGATATTAATCTGTGTGCTGTTTCTAATAACTTGGTTTTTTGATTCCAGAATTATAGAATTTCTTTCACCAAGGAATGAGCTTTGTATTGCTTGATGATGGGTATAGAAAGAAAAGTCAGAAAAGTGTGTGTGTGTGTGTGTGTGCGCGCGTGCATACAGGAATCTAATGTCCATCTTTCCATTGAAATTTGCCGGTCAGTTTTGAGAAAACTCGGCTGTCTATTACATTCTAACAACCTGGAGACTCGTGAGTTTTGCCTCAGGTCCCTCTGGAAGTTTTGTGGACTTTGTGTGGTTTCTTTGTGTGCAGAAGGTCTGCATTCCAAAGTCACCCCTTACCCTGTCCCTGACTTCCTTTGTCAGGGTTTTATCTTTGGGATCGTTTGGTTAACTCTCTGAGGTCAGGGCCTTGACTTGGCACTTTTTTATTTAATGTCGTTCTGAGTTTTTACAGACAGGCTAACGGTGTGACCAGGGAGTCCCTGTGCCTGGGACAGGGTGGGCACGCCCCCACGTGTGACCAGGGAGTCCCTGTGCCTGGGGCAGGTGGGCACGCCCCCACGTGTGACCAGGGAGTCCCTGTGCCTGGGACAGGGTGGGCATGCCCCCACATGCTCTGTATGACTGTTGCTGGACTTAATTTTCAAGTTGTCTGGATCTTGTCCATACCCCCTGATCCTATCTCAGTGCACATTAATGGTAAAGAAAATGTTCATAGATAATTGCATATCCTCTGTCTTCCACTTTAGTTTTCCAACAGAGTCTCTCCCTGCAGCTAGAGCTCACCACTTTGGCCATACTAGCTGGGCAGTGAGCCCAGGGGCCTCCTATCCCTATAGTCACAGGTGCCTGGCTTTCTACATGGCTGCTGGGCAGCCACACCCAGTTCCCATGCTTACACGGAGAACACTTCAGTGACTAAGCCATTTCCCCAACCCCAATTCTTGCATTTCAACCAGCACTTCCAGACAAAACCCTTCCCCTTCTCCAACAGAGCTATCCATTTCATAAAGACTGTGAGACCGCGTCCTGTTGTCTTTGTGTTTTGAATGGTACCTACTGAAGTGTCTCCCACATAGAAATGCTCAGTAAATCCTCACTGAACCCTGTTGTGTGGGTGGAGAAGAAGCATCAATCGGCCCTGCCTTTGGGAGAGACGATGGCAACCGAGAGGGAGGAGGACGGTAGAGCTTGGATGTGGGTGGCGGAGAACTGGTAAAGTGTCCGTAAGGGTGACAGTTGAGTAAAGGAAACTAACAGGGATTCTGGGTTTTATCTTAGGATCAGCTACAGCGAATGTCCTTTGGTCTGAGCTCCTTTGGAATCTGCATGGCTGGAAGGAGAGGATGCCAGCCATGAGGCTCGAAGGAAGGGCACGCAGTCACCTGCATGGTGGCTTCTTGTTTCATCACGTTGTTCCTGGGGTTGTTAATGAACAGTGGCAGATCAAAGAAGGACAGGGAAAAGGGAGTTTAGAGGTCAGGTCATCTCTTAGTGTCCCTGAGTGGAGTGCTGCTGGGCTGCCCAGGTAACCTGGTTTTTGGACTAAAGTCCCGAGTTCTAGATTGTTCCCTTTAGATGCCCTTGTTCTCTCTGCCCCCTGCCACCCTCTTTTCAGCTCCCTTTCTCTGCTATGTTCTTGACTTGCCCTCATGTCACCTCCACGGCTCTGAGTCCTGCTTGTGTCTGAGCCTCTGTGCCCTGACCAGAGAGTCCTAAGAGCCAGATGTCCTGAAAGAGCATCTCAGGCTCTCTGGCTAGCTCTCGTTGGCCACTGAGCTTGTGCATGCTGGGCTACATAGGGTTAGCGTTCATCCGCCCACAGGGAGCCATGTCCTCTGTACACATGTGTGCCCAAGGGGTGAGGAACTGTGGGGAAGCTGAGGGCGGAGGAGTGAGCAAAATGTCATCTCTGCCCGTGTCCCCGTGTGGGCACTGGGGCCACCCCGGCTGCTTTCCCTTTCCTCGCCAAGCCATGTGGCCTCCTCCGCTCCAGCTGGGCTGGTGTCTGTCTGCCCTGTTCCTCGAAACCTGCTCGCCCACATGCTGCTCTTCTTTTCAGACCTCCTGTTAGACGTCTAGTCCAGCCTGCACCGTTAAGTGATGGTTTTGTTCATGCCTGCATTTCCCAGGTCAGTCCCTCGAAGGCTGGCTTGCCTCTAGTTTTCCTTCTCCCTGCAGGCGGTCTTGTGCTGGGCCCAGACTCCACTCCCACTTAGTGCCCGGTTTATTGGTGGGATCTTGGTTATTTGGGGGTGGTAGGGAACGCCTAAACCACTTGTTGGTCTCCTCTGTACACCCTTTGGCTGGTCTCCTCCTTTCATGGAGGAGAAAGGCCAGATTTCGACCTTGAGCCAGCCCTGGATTCTGGTAGAATTCTCTTAGCTTGACTTCTTCACTGCTGGGATGGAAGAATCAGGTTATGTGCAAAGAGAATTTTCCTACTTGCAAAACACCACAGCATTTATTAGGTTAGCGTTACCCTTGATATTCCCATACAATGGTAAAATAACCGCAGAGATTTCAACCACTCTGAGTGTTCTCCAGAAAGAGGCAGTAAAGTAGCTTTTGAGTGTGTAGAGTTTTCCTGGGGAGTGGGGTCTGAAGGAGTCCCAGGGCCTGGAGATCCAGTGCTGTTTCTTTCTGCATTGCCTGAACACTGGGGAAAATGGGGAAATTTCATCTCTCCTAACCTCTTGCCTGGGTCTTCTGTGAACAACTACATACGTCTGTAGTTACGTGAGATACAATAACGCATGGTTCCCCTGCCTTCCAGGATCTCATAGCACAGGTTGGCCTGGAACTTACCTTGTACCTGAGGCTGACTTTGAACTTAGAATTCTCTAGTTCTACTTTCCAAGTGCTGGGGTTGCTGGTGTTCACCACCATACCCAGTTGTATGTGTTGCTGGGTATGGAGCCCAGAGCCAGTTATGCTGGACAAGGACTCTAGCAATAGAGCCATGCCCCAGCCCCAGCCCCAGTACCTGGTCTTTGTATAGCATTTAGAATACACTGAGGCTAAAAACTGTCTTTGTGTTTGCTTGTGAGACATAACTGCAAGAAATATTTTCATGTGCATCTTTTGGGATCTTTTCTCTGTGACTCATGTATGTTCAAGAATAATGTATTGCTGCTAATGGGGTTATTTTATGTATGTAATTTGGAAGCCTGCCTTTCTTAGCCTGACATTATCTTTATGGATATTCCTCCTTGTCTAGACCAGTGGTCAACACTTTCCTAACGCTATGAACCTTTACTACAGTTTCTCATGTTGTGGAGACCCCCAGCCATAAAATTGTTTTTGTTGCTACTTCATAACTGTGATTTTGCTACTGTTATGAATTGTAATGTAAATCTCTGTGTTTTCTGATGGCCTTATGCAACCCCAGTGAAAGGGTCTCAGCCCACAGGTTGAGAACCACTGTTGTGGATGAATTTGTTCTTTCACTGGGGATATACTGAATGCCTCGCCCATGTCTAGCCTGATTCTGAGTGTGCAGGTAGTGAGCTCCCCCCACTCGGTCACCTTGCTCCAGCTGAGGCAGCTGATGGTTGTCCGGGAGTAAGAAGGGAAGGCAGTGCATACTGGGGAAGAAAAGGTGAAGGTAGTCACTGCGTTTAGCTGCGTGCCTTGAGTGCCCCGGGTGAGGAGGTGTCTAGGACTTCTTGTTAGGGTGACCACTGTGGCTATACTTCAAGCTAGAAGACATACAACATCAGAGCCATATGAGTGCTGAATTGGAACTAGGGAGACGACTTGACAGGTACAATGCCTGCTTCTTATCGCAGACACCTGAGTTAAATGGAAACGCTGGAGGATTGCAATCTCAGTGCAGGGGAGCTGGAGTCCCGTGCATCCTTCTGGGGGGGGGGCTGTCACTGACCAGCCTGGCCTACCCTGAACCCCAGGGCAGTGACATCTGAAGTTGTCCTTTGGTCTCCACATGCATGGGCACACGTGTGCAGGCACACCCACATGAGCTCCTGCAAATAGGAGCACACAGACAGACAGATAGACAAATACAAAGTGCTGTCTCTGTGCTACTCTAGAGACTGAGTTGAGAGATCCCTGGAGTCCAGGAGTGTGAGACAAACCTGCCTCAATTTAAATCAAGAAGAAAAGGTGGCCTGACTTGAACACTCAGCTGCCTGCCTATGCTGGCTGTCCACTGCGATATTAGCCACCATTTGTATGATGTCCCAAGTGGCTTCTTACAACCCGCTTGACTGCGGCTGCTGAGCTGCAGAGCGTAGGTAGATAACCCATCTGCTGGGCCTCACTTTCCTCATTTATGAGCAGGCAGGATCTGCGTCCAATTACCACTTCATCCATCCGGTGTGCACAGAACGGTGCCTGTGTAAGGGTTCAGCTGCCAGTCTTTCTCCTTGCACTGATTGCTGGCACCCATAGGTGCTCCAAGGAGGAGACTGTTCAGGCTGAGAAGCCAAGGCTGGGACTTTAACAGCATTAATGAGCTAATTCAAGGTGGCAGTGGGCGGCTGAGCCGAGTCTCCGTCTCTGGCCCTCAGACTCTAGGCAGCTGGGCTCCTGGCAGCGCCTGCCCCTCTCCAGGTGAGCAGTCACCCTCTCACCACCCTCCTGCACCAGACAGTTTCTGCAGAAGGAACCAGATGTGATGACCTGCCTGTTATTCCAGCGCTCAGGAAGCAGAAGCAGGAGGATCAGGAATTCAAGGCCAGCCTGTGTCCCCTCAACTAGTACAGTAACTCATGGAACACAGAGAGCATACCATGGAAACCAGTGTAGGCATCATGGCCCCATACATGCTTCAGACGGCGCTGTTCATCTGTGCTACAGGCACAGTGTAAGTTCACAAGGCTTCTGGGGGGAGGGGGATGACTAGGCATCTAACTGTCCCTCACACTGTGGCTACCTGCTGCAATCTGAAGAAATGGCTTCTAAGGGAGCCCTTGGAGCACGTTGTTGTAGCTGGGAAATTGCCTGGCTGTAATTGATGTGCTTCTCACCATCTTGTGGGTTTCAGGATCCAGCTGGAGTGTGAGCTCCGGGGAAGTCCTGCGGCAGATTGTGGCTCAACAGCACGTTCAGAAACGGCACCGGGGTGTCGTTATGAGTCAGTGGGGTGGGGCTAGCAGTTCCTGCAGGGGAACAGAGCTTCTAACATGAGCAAGATGGCCTGTGTTGGGGCATACACAAGCACCAGTGTCTGCGTACTGTCTTCCGTGCCCCTCATCACTTTGGGCACCCAAGTGGATGTTGCAAGACCAGGATGACATTCTAGCTTTAAGTAAAACAAGGCATGTGATTGACAGTAAAAGGATCGTAGAGCAGGCTTTCTTGGACTCTCAGCCCTCAAATCATGGTACAGAGACTTACTATTAACTATGAATGCCCGGCCTTAGCTTTAGGCTTGTTTCTAGCTAGCTTTTTCCCCTTTCAACGTAACCCATTTCTATTACTCCATGCGCTGCCCTGAGGCTCATTCACCTTATCTATGTACTTCCCTCATGTCTGGCTGCTCCCCGAAGTTGACAGGTCCCCCTTTTCTCTCTGCCTGCCAGCCGCACTCATTCCTCCCCTGCCTAGCTATTGGCTGTTTATTAGACCAATCAGGTGCCTTAGGCTGGCAGGGTGAAACAGCAACACATCTTTACATAGTTAAACAAATATTCTATTCCACAACAGAGCTGGAAGCGTTTAACAGCTGTCTTCTGTTGATGTTCCCTGGTGTGGGCTGGAGCTGCGCATCAATAGCAGAGTACTTGCCTAGCATGCACAGGCCCCCGTTCAGTCCTCAAGGGGTCTGAGGTGAGCGTGGTGACACATACCTGTGACCCCAGCACTTAGGCTGGGGAGGCAGGAGGGTCAGTCTTCCTTGACTACACAGCAAGTTCACGGCCATTTTTCAAAACAAAGCTTCCTGCGCCCCCCCCCCCATCCCTCAAAGGGATCAATAAGAGACTTTAGGCGTTTAAAGGAAAGTGTTTAACAGCCAAAATTCTAGAAGGCAGTTCTTTGGGAGCCAGCATGTTTCCTGTTGTGCAAGGAGGAGCCAGTTAACCCTTTGTGGAAGATACTGTTAGGGATTTAAGATTTGGGTGGAGAGCTGGGGGAGACTTTGATAGGCTAGTCACATTTAAATCCTCTATGATTCCCAAGTACAGGTGGTAAACAGACTCAGCCCCTCAGTCTTTCTGCCGAGGCTGCTTACTGGTGGTGTGTTGTCGAACTTAGTGGTGGTGTGTTGTCGAACTTAGTGGTGGTGTGTTGTTAAACTTAGCGGTGGTTTGTTGTCGAACTTAGTGGTGGTGTGTTGTCAAAAGGTGAGCACTGAGGGTTCAGTCTGAACCCTGCAGCTGGAGCCCCTTGATCTGGGTCTCAGCGGTGTAGCCTCGAGCAAGGTCTGGGATGCAGGTGCCCAGTTTCTGCCATCTCCTTTACCATGGTGATCGGCTAGATTACTTTGGACCCAAGGATCCAAGTCAAGCAGAAGTAGGGTGACTGGCCATTCCCGTTTGCCTAGGATCATTGGAGTTCTTAAGACACCGCCTTTCCATTTTAAAATAAGACAGTCCCGGGACAGAGAGGAGGGATTGGTCTCCCTGAGGAAGAGGCATGTTTGTCAGGGCTGCACACCGGGCTTCCAGGCCTGTTCCCTGAGGTACCACGAGCTTCCTTCCTCCTCTTTCATGGGCCCCTACCCTCAGTAGATGCTTAGCAGACATGAGCAAAATAAACGATTTGGTTGAAGTTCCTGGGAAATGGTTGCAATATCCTTGCAATTAATTAATTTGTTTAATTAATTAAAATGACTTCACTAATTATATGTACAGAGACTACACATTTCATTAGGCTGAGCAGATGGTTCTACTAATGATTACTGAAGCCTGGGACTGCGGGAGGGGGAGTCTGTGTGTGCCTGGATAGTGTGTGTTCGTTCATACCCCATCCTTCTTACAGACACGCGGGACTCCCGTCTCATCACATCCAAACGAGGCAAGTTTTAGTTCTCTTCTGGTAGCGCCAGGAGTTACAGTAACTTGCCTTCAGGGTTGCCCACTGAGCACTGTGGGAGCCAAGGCTTTAGAGAGTCGGCCACAGCACGCAGGCATAGATGGGGGGGCCTGGTTCTGCCTGTTTGCTGACCCTGGAATAGTGGTCATCTTCCAGATCTCCAGGAAAAGAACTGGGCCGCGTCTCTGAAAGGAATGAGCATTCTAAATATGCCTCATCCAAGACTCTGCCCCGTGTCCACTCTCTGTCCTAAGGACCAGGGTCTCCTAGTGAGAGACACACACATCTGCATAAAGAAGACAGACCTATCCCACAATCAAAACTCTGAACAGATACACAGGTACACCACACAGCACCTGTACTGTGGGACACGCTTCACTTCCCAGAGTGTTTCTGGAATGTTCTATTCAGATGGAAACAATGATTATTGATGACAGAGTAGGACTGAAAAGTCTGGTCCAGTGACCAGAACTTCCTCTTGCTATTTCATGTCCCTGAACTACAGTCAGGTGCTAAATCATAGCTGAGAAAACAGAGGCTTTGACGAATCAGCTCGGGGTCCCGCCAAGCAGTCTTCAAACCTAGAGGCTTCAGCCTACGAAAGAACTCCTTGTTTGTAATCCCATTCCTTGCTCTGCTGAGAAGAGACCTGGGATTATGAAACTCTTGGGGTACCTGACCATCACGTAAAGGTGCCACTCCACATAACTGGAGCAGGAGTGGGGTGCTGTGTCTAAGTCCCAAACGACTGTGAACTGTTTTCTCACGGGGAAGCCCTGAAAACGTGAGTCACTCTGTAGACTGCCCAGGTTAAGAAAGGGCCATTTGGCTGTGACTGGCGGCTGCCACGCAGTTTTGAATTTTGAGCCTGTTGCTTTGGTTTGGCGATGGGACCAGACTTGGCCCTGGGTGCGTCATGGAAGGATGTGGTCACATCTGGACACTGAAACATAAAGAAGGCTGCATCGGTCTCCGACAGAACACCCCAGAGAGACCAGCCTGAGGACAGAGGGTTGATTTTAGCTCACAATTCCAGGGTGCACAGTGCATGGCAGCAGGGAGGGCATGGTGGCTGGACGCACTTGTCTATAGTCATGCAGCAGAAAGCATGGGGACTGGTGCCCACTTTCTCCTTTTCATCCATCTCAGCCTAGGCTGTCCCCCTAGAACGGTGCTGCCCACATTTAGGGTGGCTCTCCCCACCTCAGTTTATCCAGTGGTGTGTCTCATAGGTGTCTCTAGATCATGTGACATTGACAGTCACCTGAATTCACCCTCACAGGCCAAGATGTGTTACTGGTTTTAGGAAACAGTTGATTTGAACAAATGTCACCTGGGTCAAATTTCAACATACCCAAGAAACAATATACTTTTAAAAATTGATCTTGTTTTCACTTTTTTTTTTTTTGAAAGATGGGTAGACAGGTTCTCACTCTGGAACTGGCTGGCCTGGAACTCACTACATAGACCAGGTTGACCATGCTCTCAGATCCTCCTGCACCTGCCAAGCAAGGGCTATGGTTAAAGGCGTGGGCAAAATTCACCTCTCTTACTCCTTTCTCTGGTTAGATTCTGGAGGTTCCTGGGCCGGCCAGGTAGTGTCCAGATTATATCACATTGCACTGGAAAGAGCAATGGACTAATTCATAAGCTACGCTGTGCTCCCCCTCCCCGTCTGTTCTTAGAAGTAGCCGCTTGTTCCAGGCCTTCTGTCTTTGTTGATGTGGAAGCCCAGAGAAGTCTGGCTGAGCCCTCGTACCTGCTATACAACTCAAGATTTGTTGACTATAAATATGCTTGAGGGATATCCTTGTGTGATTTTATTAGCTCATAGCTGTCTTCTGGAAGTGAAGGCACACGGTAATGGTCTTTACCGCTGTTGGTAAACTGTACTATTTGAGAGTGTTCAGGGTTCAAAAGTCCCTAAGAGTTGAAGCTTCAGCCCTTGACATTTGGTCATGGTGGTGCAAGCCTATAATTCTAGCTCTTTGAATGTGGAGGTGTGACATCAAGAGTTCCAGCTCACCCTCAGATACCTAGAATGTTTGAAGCCAGTCTGGGCTTCATGAGACCCTGTGGGTAACTAACAGACAAGGCAACTCCTCTGAGTGGGGGTGGGGCAGGGGAGGGGTGAGGGTGGGGCAGGTTGTCTGACCTGCTGCTTGTGAGTCAGGAGTGGAAGAGACGGACAGGAAGAAAGTGTAGCAGTTAGTGGGAGAACTAGATGGGGTGCTGGGGGTGGCCCACTGGGAACAGGACCTGCCGCACAAGCACAAGGACCTCAACTTGGGTCCCCAGCACCCACGTAAAAGCTGGACATGGCCGCTTGTGCCTGGTGGGGACAGATGCAGGCATATCCCAGGAACTTGCTGGCCAGCCAGCCTAGCCAAGCTCAGGTCCAGCAAGGGACCCTGTCCCAAGTAGATAAGGTGGGGAGCCGCAGAGGGGGACACCGACCTTCTTCTGTGACCTCACACACAGAGAACAAAACCTCCAGGCATGTGGTTTAGAGAGACCCAGAGGGAAAGAGCCCTGGCCCTGCCTTTGGAAAGAAAACGCTTGAGAGAACAGCAAATGGGGGGAAATAAAGCAGACAGGGGCAGAGCTGCAGAGGAAGGTGAGGGCCTGCTTTGCCCGTAAGTAACAGAATCTGAACAGACAGAGATTCGCGGGTTCCAGGCCAGCCAGGGCTACACTGAGCCCTTGTTCTGAGAAGTGTGTGCCCTTTCTCGTCAAGCAAGCCGTCTGGTGGCGGCGGTGGTTTTCTGGTGTCAGTCTGCACTTCCACAATGACATTAAGGACAGATGGGAGTGTTTTCAATCTTTTCTTTGCCCTTCTTTCTGTCTTGGCTTTTTGTCTGTTGGCCTCTCGTCTCCCCAGTTCCAAGATTAATAATGTGGTCACCCCTAGATGCAAGAGAACCTGGGAAAGGAGTTGTGCCCAGCAGCAGTAGTGGAGGGGGTCAGAAGGGGCTAAGGATGGCCGGAAGTCAGGGAGATAGCTCAGCGGGGAAAGCCCTTGCCATGCAATCATGAAGAGCAGAGTTGAGGGGCTGGAGAGATGGCTCAGTGGTTAAGAGCATTGCCTGCTCTTCCGGAGGTCCTGAGTTCAATTCCCAGCAACCACATGGTGGCTCACAACTATCTGTAATAAGGTCTGGTGTCCTCTTCTAGCCTGCAGACACACACACAGACAGAACATTGTATACATATAAATAAACAAACAAACAAACAAGTAAATATTAAAAAATAAAAAGGGCAGAGTTGACATCCCCAGAACCCACAGAAATGGCCAGCCAGGATGGTGACCCTCCTGCAGTCCCAGGACTCAGAAAGCAGAGACAGATTCCCAGAGCAAGCTGGCTGTCCAGGCTAGGCCAGCCAAAGAGCGCTGGGTTCATCTGAGAGACCCTACCTCAGTGAATAAGGTGGAGGGCGACTGAGCAAGGCATCTGGCATTGGCTTTGACCTTTGGGCCTTCGTGCACACACACACACACACACACACGCACACAGACACACACAGACACAGACACACACACACACACTGACTGGTGAGTGTGGGCTGTGTGTGAAGCCCCACATCAGAACCAGGTATTACAGTGTGAATCAACCTCTGTTTCCAGTGCTGTGGTTGAGTCTGCTCAGGTCTGTGGAGGAGACAGCAGGGGATGTGAGGGTAAATCCCAGCTACCTCCTAGGATTAGTGCCTAGGGAAGGAGGGGCCAGCCTTGTCTAGTTCCTGATTTGTGATTCTCAGAAGCATGACCGCTGTTCTTTCAGGAGTTGATAACACAATGCTTACTAACTTCTCTGTAAATTCCCTTTTAACAAACAAAAACCTGGTTGTAGCAGTTCTGTCGGGGTTTGTTTGGTTTAGTGGTAGTTGTCGGCAGCAGGGTGGAGTGGGGTGGGAGGCCAAGACAAGGTCTCCAGTAGCCTTGACTAGATTCAACATCAATTCACACCTAAGGATGATCTTGAACTTGTGACACCTGTGCTGCCAGTTCCCTAGGACTCAGATTACTTGTGTGTGGTGCCATTTTGAATGCTGTGCCTTTGGACACGTTCTACGCGCACCCCAGCCCAGCCCATCCTTATGACCCCGTCCCATTTCTTTGCACTGCTGCAGAGTCCCACACTTGCCAGAACACCGTTTCTACAAACGGTGGCCCCTCTCCTTTCTTCCCTGCCCTCCGCCTGTCCCTGCTCTGCGTGGTTACTCTCCATTCTCCACAGTGCCCAGCAGGGAACAGCTTTCTGATGCATAGCTGGTGCTGATTTGTTCAGTTTGTATGTTTGTGTGTTCATGTGTGTGCAAAGGCATAAGCATGGGTGCACCTGCCACGTGTGGTGGCCAGACGGCAGTCTCAGAAATTACCCATTCGTTTTTGTAAGTGATTTATTTTTATTGTATGTCCACTAGTGTTCTGCCTGCGTGTGTATGTCTATGTGAGGGTGTCAGATCCCCTGGAGCTGAACTATAGACAGCTGTGAGCTGGGAATTGAACCTGGGTCCTTTGGAAGAGTAGTCAGTGCTCTTAACCTCTGAGCCATCTTTCCAACCCTACATTCTTTTTAAATTTATTTTTATTTAATGCGTGAGTGTGTGTTTAATGCATGAGTGTGCATGTTTAATGTGTGAGTGTGTGTGTTTGTGTGAGTGTACATGCCTCAGTCACGACGATTACAGAGGCTACAACTTCAGGGATTTGGCTCTTTCTTCCCACCTGTTCTTTCAGGGACTGAACTAGGCTGCAGGCTCCTATGGCAAGTGTCCTTACCTGGTGAGTCATCCCACAGGCCTCTCTTGTGTTTGGAGCCTGAATCTCTCACTGGCTGACCATCCTGCTACAGAAACCCCCCCATCTTTGCCGTCCCTGCACGTTGCCATCCCTAACCATTTTTTTGTTTTGTTTTGTTTTAAAGGCAGGGTCTTGCTCTGTAGCCCTCGATGGCCTGGAACTTGCTATGTAGACCACGCTGACCTCGAACTCACAGGGATCTCCCTGCCTCTGCCTCCTGAGCACTAGGGTTAAAAGTCCTAGCGCATGCCACCACGCTTGAATTGTGCCTGGCTTTGTTTGAAGGGTCCTCGGCTCCTTTTGCTGGCACGGCAAGCACCTTACCCACTGAGCCACCTCTCCAGCCCACAAGCGCATGTGGCCTTTGTCATCCTCTCAGGCATGAGCAGGTGTCCCGATAAGAACAAATAGTAGCTGTCTGATGAAACCCATCTGCTCAGGCTTCCTCTCACGTCCCTGATGCGTAGGACTTCTCATGTAATGTGGTCTTGTTAACCTGCAGGCTCTGAGCTGGGAGGTCCCGGTGGGCTTCGTCCTGACAGACGTCCAGCTAATGGTGATCTGGGCCCTCTAGCCAGGACAACGTTCAGTCTGGGGAGCTTTAAATAAGTAACAACACTTGGATCTTTTTATTTTGCCATTTTTGTGTGATGTGGTGTGTATTGCCTGTGTGTGGTGTATGTATGTGTCGTGTGTGTGGTGTATGTGAGTGTGTGGTGCATATGTGTGTGTATGTGTGTGGTGTATGTATGTGGTGTGTGTGCCCTGAGGTTTATGTTGGGAACCATTTCTCCACCATATTCACTGAAACAGGGTCTCTTGATCAAACCCAGATCTCCCCAATATGTGTAGTTGGTTTGCTCTGGGGATCCCCTGCCTCTGCCTTCCAAGGCTGACGTTATAGAGAGCCCGCCGCATCCCGCAGTCGTGTTGGAATCTGGATACCGCTCTTTCCACCTGCACGGCAAGTGCTTTAACCACTGAGCCGTCTACCCCAGCTTAGTGTTTGGACTTTGAGGGAGATCAATGACATCAGAATTTCTGGTTGACAAAGGAGTCCATTTTTAAAGCTTCTGTGGGTCGTTTTAGTCTGTGTGCTGGGCCTCCCATGCTGTCTTTTCTAGTCACGTCTTTAGAGTGTCTGTTTGTCAATATTCCTTTAGGTTCTGCTTAGAGGTGATGCCCCCTCACAGCCACCCTCCCTTCCCATTGTCAGCTCACTCTCAAGCCCACATCACATGTCCCCGCTGTTAGATACTAACAGGCCTTTTGCATGGCTCTCTGCTCCATCGGGCTAGGCAGGCCTTAGCAATGGGGCCGTGCCCATCAGCTAAACGTGGGCTAAACTCCATACACAAGCGAGTCTGATTATCTTTCAGTCCAAAGACAAGCAACAAGACCTTGAACCCTACAGCCAGTTTTCCAACTCTCCCCAAAACTAGAAGCAAAATTACAGCATGAATGGATTTCTCCAAAGAACGTAAAAGTCTCAGGTGGAACAGAATACTTTAAATGTGGGACACTATTGAGGAATTCCCGGGTCTCCTTCAGCTCTACCTAGTTGGTCAAGCCCCACTCTGCCTGTGGCTGCTCTCTGGTCAGCTGCTTCCCTGCTAGGCTTTTGGCAACATCTCTGGAAATCATGGTGATCGGTGTCTGCCTGGGCTTCTTGGGGCTCACTTGTGCCACAAGGTTCAGGCCACCCATAGAAACACAATGAAAATCAGAGCATCTCTGACAGCCTCCTGCATCCTGACGTTGACCCTCCCCTCCTAGGTGCTCACCTCCCTTCAGTAACCACTTTTCCATTGCTATAATGAACTATCCAGGAATAGGGACTTTGTAAAGAAAAGATTTTGTTTGTTCGTTCGTTTTTGGCTTATGGCTATAGAATCCAAGCAGCGTGGCCCAGGCTCTGGTGCTGGCTTCCTACCCTCGATGTATCATGATGGACGTAACACATGGGGGGAAAGGGAAGATCACATCGGACAGGAAGGCAGAGAGAGGGATGGGGAAGGCTTGTTCTCTTTATAGCAGCCCCCCCTTTCCCAGGGAACTAACTTGGGTTCTTTCAAGAACATTCATCCTTAATAACCTAACCATCTCCCATGAACCTCTACCATGTAAAAGGCCACCATGCCTCCCATGTCTTCCGCTATGAACCCTTGGAGGACAAACCATATCCAAGCCTCCAACACCCACCCCTGTGTGTGTCTTCATGGGTAAGTGTTGCTCATACGTGTGTAGTTGTGTTTGGAGTTCCTGTTGTTCTCTGGCCCACAGGTGGAAGCTCACCTGAACCAGTCACAGAAAGGAGGAAGAAGTCTTCGCTTTGCCCTTGAAATTTTCCATTGCTTTATGATAAGGAGTTGGTCCCGTGTGGCCGTTGGGATTTGTCGTGTCTTTAGCTGGGCATCTTAGTATCTGTTGATGGGTATCTGTGGGGCAATTTCCTCTTTATGTTAAGTAACCACCAGAGGGGCCCGTGTGGTCCTTGGAGGCTCCTGTGTTTTTCCCCGTGGAGTTTGAAGTCCAAATTGCTACCAACTTTGGATTTGTGGTTAGTTTCCAGTTCCTTTTGCCAGTTGGGGTGGGTGGGTGTTGCCTTTAGGTGGCGAGAACCCTGATCCTTGTTCCTAGCCTGCAGGATGGTTTTTCTCTAACAAGGATGAACCCTTTCCCAGGTCACGTAGTGAAGGGTGCTGCCGTCCCTGACGCTGCCACTGCAGGCTTATGCTAGACAGGACATGCTGCAGAAGGTGCGAAGGGAGTCAGAGCCCCAAGGGGACCAGCACCACTCTGGGAAGTGGGCAAGCAAACTCAAGTTCTCTGGTGTATTGTCACATGTATTGACAGCAGTCCGGACCTCCCAAAAACAAGACTGCCCCACTGGTGTCAAATCCCAGAAAATTAAAAGCACGATATGCCAAATCAAGCTTTGGAAAACCGAGACACGTTTTCATTTACTGGTGATTTTTTTTAAAAGAATTGTTTATTCTTAATTATGTTTATAAGTGTAACACCCGATTCTGTGTTACCCCCTTGGTACAGTTCGCGTACCACTGTACCGTACGCAAGTCGGGCAAGGGCCTGGAGATTGAAAGAACACACAAGAGACCAGGCTCATTCTAAAGGAGATCAGCCAAATGCAGTTTATTGAACCTTGGGGAAATCCTTATATACCTTTCTGCTGCACAAGGATCCCCCCCCCCCAGGCAGGTGGGAAATTACCACACCAAAGATGGAGTAAACAATGCCCTACAGCTAATCACCAGGCAGGGCATAGGAACAAACAGAATGTTTTAGTTAGTTGACCAGAAACTGTCCTCAAGATGAACCCCAGGAGCAGAGGTAGACCCTGGCCCTACATATAATGTGTGCCAGTGTGTTGGTATGGGCACACATGTGCAGGTGTGTTTGTGAGCTGCCTGATGTAGTTGTTGGGAACTGAACTTGGGTCCCCTGTAGAGCTGTGTGTGCTTCTTAACTGCTGCCCATCTCTCTGCTCCTTATCCTGAATCTTAATGATCAGGGACACATTGCTCTGAAATTCTTAGAAAAGGCTGAAGAAGCCAACAGGAGTCATACTTTAGGCCGTTCCTGCAAGAGGTCTTTGAGTATGAGTAAGTCAGGGGTATGGTGATGGGGACAGAAGGCCTAGGCCTGTAGAGGGAACCTCCTCTTCCATCAGGGAGGTGAGACAGTTGCCTTCCCTCAAGATCCTGACAGATGCTCCTGCTGCCCT
>NC_022028.1:3221224-3227287 GCF_000317375.1 Microtus ochrogaster | reverse complement strand
TCCCCTTTCCCCAGAGCCCGCCCCCTTCCTGATAGCCCTCCCCTTTCCTGAGAGCCCTCCCCCTTCCCAAGAGCCATCTGACCATCTGATCACTCTCTCTGAAGAGACCAAAGGGACAGGTGATGTTTCCCTAGACCTGGTCCCACAGACTGCACCTCAGCCATGGCCCTCAGGGACAGTCCCTCCTCTGTGTAAGAATTGTCTTAACCTGGATTCTGTTGTTGTAACTAAATTCTAGGAGTAGTAGGCACTGTGTAAAGTACAGTTTATTCTGCTGGTTGTTCTGGAGGCTGGGGGCAGCCGGGCTGTGATGTCCTTGATGAAGCTCTTCCTGTAGCCATTCGTGAATGGGCTGACCTATGCAGCAGATTTCTGGTAGCCCAGCCTCTCCCGGAGGTCCTGTCTTGCCCTTGCTCCTCACCATAGTGAGGACGGTGGAGATGAACTGGTCTGGATTCGTTACCTTTTCATTCTGACCAAACACCTGGCAAGAGCAGCTGTCAGGGAAAGAGGTTCCTACCCCAGCTCACAGGGCTCTATTGTTTGACAGAGCACCACAACCAACATTATTAGCTCGGAGAGGAAAGGGATTATCTTATTTTATGATTTTAGTTCGTTGTCCATGGAAGTCATAGCAGGAGCTGATGCTGAGGCCGCGGAGGAGCACTGCTTACTGGCTTGCTCCTCATGGCTTGCTTAGCCTGCCCTCCCTCCCTCCTTCCCTCTTTCCTTCTTTCTTTCTTTCTTTCTTTCTTTCTTTCTTTCTTTCTTTCTTTCTTTCTTTCTTTCTTTTTTCTTTCCATGCCCTCTTTCTTCCTTCCTTCCTCCTTCCTTCCTTCCTTCCTTCCTTCCTTCCTTCCTTCCTTCCTGCCTTCTTCTGTCCTTCCTTCATTCCTTTCTCTCCTTCTCTCTCCCTCCCTCATTCCCTCCCTCCCTCCCTTCCCCGCCCCAAGTCTGGGTTTCTCTGTGTAGCCCTGGTGTCCTGGAATCTACATCCTCCTGCCTCTGCCTCCCAAGTGCTGGGATTAACGGCACCTTTAAAAAAACAACAACAAAAAAAAAAACAACCCACAGCCCAGGGACAGCACCATCCAGAGTGAGCTAGGCCCACCCACATCAATCATTAATCAGGAAAACGCCTCGCAGGCCAGTCTTACGGAAGCATTTTCTCCGTTGAAGTTTCCTCTTCCAAATGACTCTAACTTGTGTCAAATTGGCATAAAGCCATCCAGCACACAGGCTGAGAGAACAGAGATCACCACGGAGGTAGAGGTCCTGGTGTTTGGCCAGTTTTCTTCCTGTCTCCTTTCCCCACCAAAGACTCCTCCCCCAGGTCCAAATTCAGCGCTGATCTTCTGCTCTGGAAAGATCCCTGGACCCACCCCAAGGCGCGCCTCCACAACGCTCGGGCATTTCTTGTCTAATCAAACTGGCATCAGGATCCAACTCTCACGTTCTCTTTCCCAACTTTTTGCTGGAGCTCAGAAAAAGTGGCAAAGGCTGAACGTGGAAAAGTCCCTTCCACACGACCCTGGGGCCTGGTGTATATGCTTAACTCCTCTTTACGAATGCAAGGCTAATTTGCATCCCATGTGTGACAGAGGTGCCTCCCTTTCTTCACCCCTGTCAACCCTGGGCGTGGTGGTTTGTGGCAGTGTTGGGAGCTGAACCTAGGACCTTGTGCATGCTAGGCGAGGACTCTACCGTTGAGCTATATTCCTGCCTGCTTGAGTATTGTGCTGACGTGAGCATTATGTAGGCTGGATTCCCACTCTTGGGTGTGTACGCACTGACCTTTGACGGATGCTAATGAATGTAGAGGGTGCTCCTGGTTATCACTACCTCCTTGCCTACATTGTAGAAGAAAACAAAACTCATTTCCCTTTGATAGGGTATTTCAGTCTCCACTTTATCGATTTCTCCCGAGGTTGACTATTCCCTATGTGTTGGCACCTTCTGTTTTTCATGTTTTGTGAATAGCCTATAACTAATAATTTTTCACCATGCATCTTTAAAACATTTTCTCATTGATTTTTTTAAACTTCCTTATGTATTAAAGACGTGAACATGCACCTAGAAAATAAATTTCATTTTATTGGCATTAATTTTATGTCGGCCTTGTTGTTCGTGTGTGTTCTTAACAGCTGAATTCAGCATCTGGCGCCTCTGCGCTGTGCCTCCAGGTGCACCTGGACTTCCGACTTCCTCTTCTTCACATGCTGACTGCAGACGTGCCTGGGACTGAGCTGAGGTTCTGGTCCTCAGTTCATTTGGAAGACAACTGACCCTTCCTCCGGCTGCATAGCCGCAGCTGGGGGTTAGAGGATCGGAGGCCGGGTCTCGGAAGATACCGTCCCTGCCTCCATCTCCGCAGTTAGACCTGGGTGCCACTAGACAGACTATGTCCTGCTGCTCACTGGGATGCCATAGGGGAAGAGGCTAAAGGTCCTGGGTGTGGACCTGAGGCAGGTGATGATGCCCCCTCAGCAAGCCCCTCCCGCTGCTTCAGGAAGTAGCATCTAGGGCCATAGGAACTGTGGAAGTCATCACGAGAAGAGGCCAGCTTGTCCTAGCCACATCTGTCCACTCTGCCTGAGCCTCAGAGGGACCAGAGTGGGCCAAGTGGGACCTGGGCTTCTGCAGACCTCGTGACATGGGTCAGTGTTCTGTCAGCTGCTTCCTCCCCCTCCACGCCACACCCTTAATGACTGACTTCCCAGTGAAGCTGCTGGGGGGACGGAGCTGGTAAACTGTGGTCCTTGTCACTTGCTGAGTGGAAGCTGGGGGGCTTCCAGGATCAGGGCCTCTTTGCGCCTTGTGTTGACAGCGCTGGGAATGCAGCTTAGTAGTAGGCACTGGCCTGGCGTGCGTGAGGCCCTGAAAATGATGACGATGATGTGTAAACAGTACTACAGAATGTGTGTGCGTGTGTGTGTGCGTGCGTGTGTGCATGCATGTGGAGGGGGATGAATAAGTGAATAAGTGTATTCCTGCCTGTAAAGGTCAGGAGGCACTATCGCTCATGGTTCCTCAGGTTTTACCCACCCTTTTTTTAAGGTGGCATCTCTCACTGGCCCGGAACTCAGTGAGGTAGTGCCTGTTTCTGACTACCTAACATTGGGATTACAAGCAAGTGCCACCATGTCTGGAACTCACTATGTAGACGAGGCTAGTCTTGAACTTAGAGATTCAGCCGCCTCTGTGTTCTGAGTGCTGGGATTAGAGGCACTCACCACCTGTTATGCCGGGTCTTATTCTCATTGGTTGGTCAAAGCTCAGGTTGTGGGGCGGTTGTGACTGACTGAACTCACTCCCCAGCCCACCAGAGGGATTCTGTCGTTATTTTTCAGCAAGGAAGGCCCTGTGACCAAACCCTGAGAAGAGCCCTTAAAACCAGCCTAGGACAAGCCTGTAATACAGATGGATAGCAGCACTTTCTCATAAAAACGAGGGGTGACAATTGGACATAAAAACCAGATTGATAATCACAAACTGTGTTCCCTTCTGCCTGTATGTAGGCAGAATGCATGCAAGCCCTTCCGTCTCTAAGCCTTGCCCCTGTGATGCCTCCCCTGCTCTTCCCTCCCCAACACTTTGGGAGGAATCTCTTTTCTCCACGGGGGTCTCCTTTCCCACTGGCCACGTGGCTCATAGTCTCTTACCCCATGAGTTTCACGGAAGTGTTACAACTTAATAACAATAGCAACTCTGGCGAATATTGCAGAATGCCAGGCAGCGCTGTGAAGCTTGGCATGTGTGGATGTATTTGGTCCTTGTATTAACTCCTTGGGAGGAATATTGTTTTGGCTTTTGTTTGCTTTCTTTAAGTAATATTCTTATTTTATTTTATGAGTATGACTTACACGTTTTGCTTGCATGTGAGTCTGGGCACCAAGCGGATATACCTGGTGCCCTCAGATGAGAAGAGGGTATCAGATCCCCCGGAACTGGAGTTCTGAATGTCTGTGAGCTGCCAAGCGGGTGTCTGGAACTGACCCAACTCCTCTGCAAGAGCAACAAGTGCTCTAAAGTGCTGAGCCACCTCTCCAGCCTGGAGACAAATATCACTGATGCTCAGAGAGAAACCAGCCCCCGAGTGAGGTTAATGTGGTGCTCATTAGCGTCTGTGCAGTAAACGTGATTGAGGGGTCACGGATGGGGCTTAATTATAAGATGTGGGGGACAGAAACGACTCAATGATGGTTCCTTGCATTTAGTCATGAGAAGACAACCTCTAAGACCAGGGGGTCAATCACTCCTTCCTGAGATCTTGGATTCATTGCTTACACGGGTATCTGAGTGTTAATTTTCCCATCTGCTCCTTCACGTAACTCACTCATGACATGCACAGGGCACCCAGATGTGGGGAGCTACTGAGCACCCTCCCTCTGTGATCAGGTGACCCTTTTCCTACCTGGAGGGAGGAAAGAGAATTATCCACCACTTTCTCTCCCAGTTGTACTAAGTCTATCAGAATTCATCCCCTCCCCCACTCATCTCACTTATTAGGCATTTGATAGCATCTAGGGACTCTAAAATGTATCGGAAATTTTTGCTAGAATAGTTTTTCCTGGTGTGTGTGTATGTGTGTGTGTGTGTGTGTGTGTGTGTGTGTGTGTGCGTGCACACCCTCTTTCGGAGTGAGAATCTTGCTGTGTAGTCGAGGCTGGCCTCAATCTTGAGATAGTTAACTCCAGAGAACTACAGGCATATGACACCATGCCTATCTTCTGGCTAGAATCTTAAATGGTTTTGTTTGACCCATGTACACAAGAGATGCTGTGCTCTTATACCCTTCCAATGGAATTGGAGTGTTCAGGGCAGTAGCCACTTACGATGGGGTCTGACGACAGAATGTCATTCCCACCTCTGTGCCCTTCCCCAGCCCCACCTTCAGGTCCAGCTACTGCTGCCTCCTGAGACCACCTTCCCCATCTGCCATTCCACTTTGCTTGGCGAGCTGACAATTCGAAAACCCCTAGTCTATAACCAACTCCCTTTGATGGAAACTCTTGTTTGGCTTCCAGCCTGGCTGTTTAACTCGGCAGCTGTTCTTATTCTGGGATCCGATGCACACCTTCTGTTTTGCTTTCTGTTGTTTCTTTTCCCCCCAGAGTATTGGTTACAAATACGCTAGTGTGTGGTGGGAGGCAGCCATGTGGAAGGGAAGCAGGATGGCCTCACGTCCTCTTCCTGAGATGGGCTTTCCAGTCCTCCTAAATCTTACCTAAGAGAGCTAGAAAGCATCGTATTGAGTGAGGTAACCCAGACCCAGAAAGACAAATATCATATGTACTCACTCATAAGTGGCTTTTGGACATAAAGCAAAGAAAACCAGCCTACAATTCACAACCCCAGAGAATCTAGACAAACAATGAGGACCCTAAGAGAGCCATACATAGATCTAATCTACATGGGAAGTAGAAAAAGACAAGATCTCCTGAGTAAGTTGTGAGCATGGGGACCATGGGAGAGGGTAGAAGGGGAGGGGAGAGGCAGGGAGGGTAGCAGAGAAAAATGTAGAGCTCAATAAAATAATTTTAAAAAGTCTTCCCTAAGAGGAAGCGCTAGGCTCTGGTTCAGGCCTGCTCCACCACCACCCCATTTCTGTCACTCAGAGTTTGCTTCCTGTGTCTCTTTGTTGCTTGGTCTGTTAGTAACCAAACATGCCCTCCCAAGCTGGGGGACCTTGCTGAGTCCTGAGGCAGCTGTGCTGCCGACTCTCACCTGCCAAGACAGACGCCATCAAAGCTGCTCGCTCGGGGAAGCATCCTGCTGGCCTCACTGTGTCTGCGGTTGGCTCAGTCAGTCCACCCTGCTGCAGGCCTCCTGCTGCCCCTCCCAGCCAGTGTAGTGTTATTTTCAAATTTTTCTTCATATGTATTCATTGCACATGGTTCTGTGTCACAGGCACATTTACATCCAAGTAGGAATTCATTTTGTGCATATTCTCCCCATCCTTTTCCTCCTCTCTCTCCCCACACCCCCGAATCCCTTTGTTCCTCTAGACGTTGCTTCTACTTCCGTGCCGTGTAGACGTTGCTTCTACTTCCGTGCCGTGTA
>NC_022028.1:3213812-3221124 GCF_000317375.1 Microtus ochrogaster | reverse complement strand
ACGTTGCTTCTACTTCCGTGCCGTGTATACGTTGCTTCTACTTCCGTGCCGTGTATACGTTCGTGATTTTATGCCTCAGTTAGCTAGGAGCCACATACGAGTCTTTCTGACACTGACTGAATTTGCTTTCTGTGATTGCCTCCAGTTGTGTTCATTTTCCTGCAAATGACACAGCTTTATTATGTTAGAGCTGAAAAAAAAAACATTGTTCATACACCGCACACACACGCACTTTTCTGAGATTTCTGTGTGTCTGTGTCAGAATCTGTGCACGTGTGTGCAGTTGCTCACAGAGGCCAGAAGAGGGCACCAGGTTCCCTGGAGCCGGAATCACTGCAGTTGTGAGCTGAACCTGGGTTGCCTCTGAGCCATCTCCCCAGTCCCGCACACAACGTTTTCTTTATTCTCTTCTCTTTTGGGCACTTACTTTAGTCTTATAATTCAGCTATTGTGAACATTGATAGAACTTACTTTTTTATTTTTTAATTCTTTTAAAGATAGGGTTTTTCTATGTAACAGCCCTAACTGTCCTGGAACTCACTCTGTAAACCAGGCTAGGCTGGCCTCAGACTCAGAGATCAGCCTGCGTCTGCTTCCTGAGTGCTAGGATTAAGGCGTGTGCCACCACCGCCCAGCGGAAGGACTTTCTTTTGAGGACCATCTGTGGGTCTGATCTTGAGCTACGATATAAAAATGAGTGAGTCACCATCCTTGCATGCAGAGGACTGACGCATTAGTCGCAGGACACACAAATTCAGTGAATGTCTCAGGGTCTGCTAACCTGGGCCTCATTGTCCCACCACAGTGAAGACGCTGGTTGTGCCAGGAAAGACTTCACACGGGGGAGGATGGGCGGCTGGACTTTAAAGATGAGTTAGGGCCAGCCACGCCCCGTCCATCTTCTCTCTGAGTCGCCAGCCCACCCTGCACCATCATTCCTCTTGCCTCAGACAGGTCACATGATCGGAACACCATGACAGCATCCTATCCCAAAGGGTCCTCTCTGTGCTGTCTCATGTTGGTAAAGCCACCCCTTTCCAACTCCCAACAGGTCTCGCAGGCTGCCTTCTCCTGCCTGTCTAATTCTGTCTCCTGGGGGTGCGCACAACTGGCCTCTTCCGGAGGTTTACCTCTTGGACTTGGGGAGATTTGATTGTACATTGACTGATACTCTCCTGAGGGTCTGCTTCCCTCCCCCATTCTCAAACCAATGAGATTCTTGCTCCGTCCACTCAGAAGACAGCTCTGACCTGTGGCAGTCAGCATCTGTATTTACTGATGAAAGTTGGGGAACATGCATTGGGGTGGGGCATATATGTAATCTTGGCACTTGGCAGGTGGAGGCAGGAGCCTGAGAAGCTCAAGACTAGCTTCAACTGTGTAGCTAGTTCAAAGCCAGCCTGTGCTACATGGGGTCCAGTCTGAAGGAGGGAGAGGAAATGGTGAATGTTAAATATGACCTCTTTTAGGACCCTTCCGGACTGGTGTTGCATGGCCACCCTGGGACAGATGTGTGTTGTTCAGTCTCCTCAGATGGCCACAGACTGAGTGGGTCCTGGAGACTGGGAAGTGCTCGTGTGACCCGAGTAGGTGGGGTGAGGCAACGCTGGTGCAGCTGGATCTGGCCGGTAGGGGGCCCAAGCAGCAGCTGGAGGAACTGGGAGAAGCGACTGCTGGGGTGCTGGTTCTGTGCTGCAGAGCCTCCCACCCCCAACCCCACCCCACCCCCGCTGGCTTTATGGCCTCTGGCGGTGAAGGGCTGGCTCCGCAGCTCCATCCCTGCCTCTGGTTGTTTCCTCTGGCCTTTCAGGCCTGGGGTTATTAAGGGTTTCCTGCTGCCCAAGTCCGTGGGTGCTGCACTGTGTCTTGCTTGACACATTGATTAAATCAGTTTCATTTTAACATCCTTTGGGTGCTTCCTGTAGGATTTTTCTGCTTCATTTTTGGGGCAAATCGTGTCTTTTGGGGGGTGGGGGTCTGCAGTTCATAATAAGTTCCTTTTCTTTGCGTTCAGTTCTACTTCCCAACCATCCCTCTGTCACTCACTTCCACATCTGCAATCATATGCTGTCAGAGACTGTCATCTGGCTTCCTGTTGTGACAGACGAAAGTGTGGCTCACTCGTGCGTCCCTCTGGCCGCCCTTCCACACAGCCTCACATCATGATGTCATTATTTATAGCGCCTCCATTTCATTACCTTTCTGAGAAAGAGTCTTGCTGGTGCACTTCATCTCTTGAGTCCATGTTTGGTAAGATGTCAATACTAGCACCGTAACTCAGCTGCCTTCCATGCTCTGCCTTCTGCCACCTGTGTGTTTTTATGTGTGTATTATGTATGTATGCTTGTGAGTATATATGTATGTGTATATATGCAAGTATGTATCTGTGTGTGTATGTATGTGCATGTGTGTATCTGTGTGTGTATATTTGTGTGTATGAATGTATGTGTGGATTGTGTATGTATTTGTGTATATATATGTATGTGTATATATGCATAAGTTAATTTTATACATATGTATGGTTATGTATTGCATATATATGCATTTGTGTTTGTGTGTATATATATGTATATACATGCATGCATATATGTATGTGTGTATATGTGTGTCTGTATGTATACATGAGTATGCATGTGTGTGTGTTTATGTATTTGAGACAGTGTAGGCCGTGCTGGTCTCAAAGGTGCAGAGATCTGCTTGTCTCTGCTGAGATTAAAGGTGTGCATCACAACTCCAAGCTTGTCTACTGATCTTTTAAAGTTTATGACTAATACTGAAGGAAATAATTGCCAGACTGTCATTCTGTTGCTGTTGACAATACCATGACCAAAGCAACGTAGGAGAGGAAAGGATTTCCTTGGCTTACACTTTCAGGTCACAGGTTTCTGAGGGAGGGACTTGTACGCAGGCCGACTTGATATTCAATACAGAGTTAGCTCTGGTCAAAACACTCAACTTCGTAGCCAAAGAAGTCCAGAGGAACCATAGGCTTCTTGTAGCACAGCTGCTGGCTGGCAGACAGGCTTCTAGCTTTCTTACTTTGCCCAAAATCACCTGTATACATCACCCACCGTGGGCTGGCCCTACTACAGTATCTGACAATGTACCACGGACATGCCCATAGGCCCATCTGATCGGGACAGTCCCTCTATTGAGATTCTCGTGTGACTTCTAGGCTGCATCAAGTTGATAGTAATAGCCAACAAGGACAGGGGAGATGTAAGATCCAAATTATAGCAGGATGCCAGGCATAGTGGCTCACACCTGGAGTTTCAGGCAGGAGGATCACCATGAGTTTGAGAACAACCTAGATACATAGTAAATTCCAGGCTACAAAGTGAGACCCTATCTCAAAACAACAAAACCCTACAAAATCAGGTATGGTGGGCATGCCTATGATCTTAGCACTTAGGAGGAAGAAGCAGGAAGATCAGAAGTTCAAGACTACCCTCGGCTACACAGTAGGTTTGAGGCCAGCCTGGAGACTTGGGAGGCAGATTCTATGGGATCTCTGAGTTGAGGCCACAATACTGAAAATCAAGGGGACAAAGAAGGAAATGCCCTAGCCAAGGAACAGGATTGCAGGTGGCTTTGCTGTCTTTCATTTTGAATTCACTTTCTAATTTTTTTTTGCAACGAACAAGTTTATAAGTGGGGAAGATGCCTATCTTTTAGACTGTTGAAGGGAGCTGGCTGCGAGGGAGAGCGTGAGGCAAAGCAGTGTCTCCTCCGTGCACACAAGCATGGCCCTGGGAGCCACCTCAGAACTCTGTGGGAGCACAGTCTCAGGCAGCCGTTCTTTTCCACCACCCTGGCTGACTTGATGTCAACTTGACACAGGCTGACGTCATCTGAGTGGATGGACCTCAGCTGAGAAAATGCCTCCATAAGATGGGGCTGTGGGCAGGCCTGTGGGGCATCTTGTTAATAAGTCATTGATTGGCACTACTGTGAGCAGGACCACCCTGTGTCGATGGTCCTGGGTTTTATAAGAAAGCAGGCTGAGACTGGCTATGGTGCATGCCTTTAATCCCAGCACTCAGGAGGCAGAGGCAGGTAGGTCTCTATGAGTTCAAGACCAGCCTGGTCTACAGAGGGAGTTCCATGACAGCTAGGACTGTTACATAGAGAAATCCTGACTCCAAAAAACAATCAAAACAAAGAAACAAAAAGAAAATGAAAGAACAAAAGAAAGAGAAGAGAAAGCAGGCTGAGCAAGCCCTGGGGAGCGAGGCAGTAAGCAGCACCCTCCACAGCCTCTGCCTCAGCTCCCCACCCTGTTTAGTTCCTGCCCTTACTTCTCTCTGGGTTGTGATTCAGGATGGTAGTGAGAGAAATGTTTTTCGATTGTGGTATTTCATCACAGCAGTAGTGACCCTGACTAAAACCCTGACTCTCTCTCAGATTAACAAAGCTGTTTGAACAGCAGCCATGCAAGGATGTTGGTCTGTGCCCACACGGGGATCTGTCCCTCTGACCTTAGTAGATGTAAGTTCTGTAGGGAAGGGCTGGCCTGTTCATATACTTTGGTTGATATTATCCCTGGCTACCCCAGGCCAGTCAGAGTTCACCAGCTGGACACAAAAATGTCTCCAGGGCTGGAGAAATGGCTGGGTGGTTAAGAACCATGGTTGGTGCTCTTCCAGAGGACCCAGTGTTGGTTTACCTGACCTCTTCTGGACCCATCAGGCACCCACACTCACATGCAAACACACATGCTTACAAATGTCTTCCAGAGGTGAAGAGCCAATGCCTCACATGACAGCATCCCCGGTGCCACTGTTTCTCTGCCGCATCCCACTCACCACGCGCAGGTCCATCCGCGCTCAGGACCACAGCATCAGCCGTGCCTACTGCCCTGAGCATCCTCTCCTCAGCTTCTCAGGCTGCTCATTTTGGTCATGGCTGAACTGGCCTCCTTACCAAGGCCTTTCTTCCCCGCCCTCCCAGACATCCTGTTTGTTTTATTTTTGCGCATTTTATTCTCTACCCATTGTGTGTGTGCACATGTGTGTGTGTGTGCATGCATGTACACGTGAGTGTGCACGTGTGTGTAATGGAAATCAGGGAACACTTCTGGGAAGTGGTTCTCTTCTTCCGCTGTGTGGGTCCTGAGCTCTAACTCGGGTTTCCAAGCTTGGCAGCAGGTCCTTTGCCCACCAAGCCCTCTCTCTACCCTCTTATCCCCCGTCCCTGGTTTTTAAAACAGTTCTCCAAATGTCTGACTTCATTCCCTTTGCCGTGACTGACCCAGCCACACCATCCTCCTAGTTCCAGTCACATGAAGCGTGTGGCCCTGCTCCCTTTTTTATTATGTGGCTCTTTCTCTGTGGGCCCTGTGGCCCTAATTAAACCAAGCATGAATCAAAATAATCTGTGATAAAAGTTCATATTTCTGAACACATACATATTTTGACTTTGACATAATTCCCTAAAAGATGCAGCCAACATAAACAGCCATTTGCAGAGTGTTTGCATCTTACTGGGTGTTTTGAGTCATCTGGAGACCATTTAAAGTAGATACAGAGCTGTGGGCAGGTTACATGCAAACACATCAGGGCTGTATCCTGGTACCCAAGTGGGATTTTGAAGCCAGTCTCCCATGACACTCCAGAGGAAAACATATTTTAAAATTATTTCATTTTTATCTGTAAAAATGGAATTTCCAGGGCCGGCAAGATAGCTTAGCAGGTAAAGGTGCCTTCCACCAAACCAGTCTTCCCATCTGTCTGTCCCACAACTGGAAAAGGTCTGACTCTCTCTGGTTGCCCTCTAACTCCCAGACATCAACTGTGGCACACATGCCCAAAGACATACCAGAGAGCACACAGCACACACATGCTCCAGCACACACATGCGCTCCGGCACACACACACATGCACACACACACACTCCAGCACACACATACGCTCCGGCACACACATGCGCTCCAGCACATACCTACGCTCCAGCTACGCTCCAACACACACACACACATGCTCCAGCACACACATGCACTCCGGCACACACATACACACACGCTCCCACACACACACACGCTCCAGCACACACACACGCTCCAGCACACACATATACACATACTCCAGCACACACACACGCTCCGGCACACACACATGCTCCGGCACACACACACGCTCTGGCACACACACACGCTCGGGCACACACATACGCTCCGGCACACACATACGCTCCAGCTACGCTCCAGCACACACGTGCTCCGGCACACACATGCTCTGGCACACACCCACACAAATAAATAAATAAAGTTTCAGGTTTTTTTATTTAGGAGGGTTGAGTTTTTGTTCATTTGTTTGCCTTGTTTGAGACAGAGTCTGCCTGTGTAGCCCTGGCTGTCCCAGAACTCACTATGTAGACCAGGCTGGCCTTGAACTCAGAGATCTGTCTGCCTCTGCCTCGAGTGCTAGGACTAAATTTTTGAACCGTGAGATTTTGTTTTGAGTCGTATTTTTGGTAACTTAATGGCCCAGTTCTCTGGCGTGAACTCTGTAGTGGACAGAATGACATCACAATGTCAAAAAGTTGGACACACCTACGAGAAAACCCTGCTCCGGAAGAGTGTTTACAAAGGTGTTCATGAGGACTCTTCCAGCCATCCCGTTTGCTGGGAGTCCCTTTGCCTGGCTATAGCTTCAGCTCTGACTTTAACTGTAATTTATATTTGCCATGCCCTGGTTGACATTTTAATTTCCTTTTACATACATGTGCTTTCTAAATGGAGTTCTTGGTTAATATGTAATTATTGTAAGAGGTCAGGCCCGCCACTGTGCGGTGCCCAGCAAGGGCTGTGTTTGGTAAGTGCTGAATTAAAACTTTGTGCCCCCCGCCCCCAAGCAGCTTTTCATTTCTCCTCCCTTCCTTTGCTCCTCTTCTACTCTTCCTCACCTCAACTCCCATCCCCCCCCATGGCCCGTATAGACCTTGTCCCAGGAAGCAGAACCAGGAAGCCCTGAGCATTCCCAGGCTCTTCAGCGGCCACAGCAGATGACTCCAGCCACATAGTTACAGAGGCAGAGAGCTCACCCAGTGCTCAGTGGGCCTGTGAGTCTTCCGGAAGGTTCTGTTCCAACAGGTAGCCCAGGAGAGGACACACCCGAGTCCGCATGCCCCAGCAGGGCTAGCCAGGGACAGGAGACAGGGAGTGGGGAGTGCAGAGTAGCTCCTCTGTCCTGATGACATCAAGAGGAGTTAGGATGGGGAGCAAGAGGAGGGGAGAGGCAGAAAGGGAAGGGTGGAGGAGAGGGAGCAAGAGGGGAAAGAATAAGGAGAAGGGACAAGAGGGGGGTAGGAAAAA
>NC_022028.1:3212892-3213672 GCF_000317375.1 Microtus ochrogaster | reverse complement strand
AGAGCAGCGTGCTCAGGAGCGAGCTGTCTGCCTGTCACTTGGAGACACCTGATGGGAACATTCTTCCCTCCTCTGCTTCCTGCTCTACCTCTTTGTTCTTTGTGTGAATCGTGTGAACGCGTGAATAGAGGAGCCTCATCCTGAAGTTATTTTTACAAGGTCCCTTCTCTGCTCCAATGACTCAGAGCTGAGATCAACTCTGGAAGAGGTACCCTGAGAAGCAACAGCAAAGTGCTGAGCCCTGGGCCATCTGGAGGGCAGGAGTAGGGACCAGCCCTGAGCTGTGTCCACTGGAGGGAGGTGAGGCAGATGCCTCCCTGCTTCCTCTCCTGTCTGCCAGCGCTTTTCCTCAGCATCTTTCTACTTTAGCAGAGCCTGCCTGTCAATCAGGAGAGAAACAGACACCTCCCCAGGGTCAGCACTACAAGCTGTGGGTAGACAGACCTGCAGCCCCAAGGGTCTGGTTGCCCTGGCTGAAAGGCAAGAAAACTATTTGGACAGGCTTTTAGTCAGGAGTATTAGTGGCACCCACGTCTGTCCCACCAATCATGACTCTTCCACACACCACGACTGATACCAAAACTGAAAGTGTGTTGAAGAGCTAAGTTAGGAAAGGCTAGCCCCACCCACGGCGGAAGATGCCTTGCCTGGATGTGTAGAGGATGGGGACCTGTGTGCTCATGGTTCATACGTTCATTTTCCAAAAGGTTCAGATTTGCACGCTTCCCTGACCTGGACCAGAAGTCATCATCACACTCAGTGTGACTGTCCTCTGATTTG
>NC_022028.1:3208552-3212127 GCF_000317375.1 Microtus ochrogaster | reverse complement strand
GTGAAAACTGCTCCTCCCGGTGGTAGGAAAGACCCTCACTGTGGTAGTGAGAACTGCTCCCTCCCTGTGGTCCTGAAAACTGCTCCTCCCTGTGGTAGTGAAGACCTCTCCCTTCCTGTGGTCCTGAAGACCACTCCCTCCCTGTGGGCTTGAAGACTGCTCCTCACTTGTTTCTGAACAGCCATAGCTAACCTTCAGGCACAGCTGCTAGCCGCCATTTTGGGAGAACGGACCTTTCTCCTGACACTTGGAAGAAGGAATACTGGGCAGCCTTGGGGACAGTGGGGTTGGGTTGGCACAATGGCTCAGCAGTCAAGAGCTGCTTTTGTTTTGTTTTATTCTGTCTTGTTGTCTTTTGGTTTTGTTTTGTTGGTTGGTTTTATGGTTGATATTGTTTCACTGTATCACCCCAGCTGTTCTAGAACTTGCTCTGTAGACCAGGCTGGCCTTGAACTCACTCATCTGCCTGCTTCTGCCTCCAAGTGCTGGGGTCAGAGGTGTGCACTACCAAACTGCTCCTGCAGAGGCCCTGTGTTCAGTTTCCAGAACCAACACAGGAGAGCTGATACCCTCTTCCAGCCTCTGTGAATAACTGCACACATGTAACATTTGCTCACACAAACAAGCACACACGTGAAGTAGTAAAAAATGAGTCTTTAAAAAAAATAAATGCCTGTTTGCTTAGGTGGTAGCTTCAGGTCTCCGAACACGAGGGAAGGGATGCACTGTAATCCCCACCTCCTGTTTCCAGTTTTTGCTGCCGTTTTCTTGTCTCATCCAGGGCAGATGTCTGACATTTGGTCCCGTTCACACTTTAGGTGAGGTGACCTCCTGCTGTGGGGTTGGTCAGAGCATTTCCAGTGCTTACCATCCATCACCCCGGTCTGGGGGTGAGGGCTGAGCCTCCTGGAACCCCAAAGCTCCTGTCTGAGGGCCACACTTTGAGTAAGTCAGGCAGAGTCCTTTCCTGTTCCTGTAACCAGAGAGGCTTGTTCACATCTAGGCTGAGTAGAGCCTCACCAGAAGTGTTCGGGGCCTGAAGTGTTTCTAACTTCAGATTTTGGAATATCTGCCTGTGTTAATGAGGTTTCTAGGGGACCCGAGTGTACACATACTCAGTTATTTTTATATATGTTACACATATGAGTCAAAGGTAACTTCATGTGATGTTTTCATATATACTTAGTTTACTATCATATGCATGTATGTCTGTGTGCACACATGCCACCATGTGCGTGTAGAGGTCAGAGGACGGGGTCTGATTTCCCTTCTGTCGCGGATCCCGAGGCTTGCCCTCCACTCATCAGGTGCGGCAGCACCTACTGAACCCTCACTGGCCCATAACTTGACGTCATTTTTAAAGGCTGTGTTCATGGAACATTGTGACAGGGCGCGACTTTCTTTCATGCTTGCTTGTTTGTTTTGTTTTGTTTCAGACAGGATCTCGTTCTAGCCCAGGCTGGTCTTGAACTCATCGCAAGCTTCCTGCCTCGGCCTTCCAAAGACTGGGATTACAGGTGTGAGCTGCCGTACTGAGTGATAGTGTAGAATTTTCTCCCTGTGGTGGTTCAGAGTTTAGAACATTTCAGATGAGGGTTGTGGACCCATACATCCCAGAAATGCCATTTCTGCCGTCTGGAAGAGACTGTTAAAGCCCACGGTAGCAGGCAGTGGGGACGTCTGGGGTGTCAAACGTGTTTATTGTTAACGTGGCCTCTTTGAGTGTGAGTCTCCTTTAGGAAACAGAGCAGAGGCTGTCCCTGCCCCACAGTGCCATTCTGAGTTGGAGCGTTAGGAAGCACCACAGCTGGTGCCTGGCACACACTCAGCTCTCAAGACATAAATAGCCCGTACTTACTGACTCTTCAGAAGAAAAGGAATCATTTACACAAATCTATGCCACCTTCTAGGCCGTGTCTGAAGACCACTCATCCCCCAGTTGCTCAGCCTGTTCTTTAAGAATCCAGTCCTCAGAGCTAAACAGCCAGATCCTCACAGTGAACGCCAAGGAGCTTCGTGCGTTTTTCTGAACTTCATATAACATCAGATTAGCCAGTGGTCGTATTAAGGAATGCAAGCCAGGGGTTGTGGGTGTGGCTCAGTTGGTAGAGTGCCTGCCTAGCATGCATAAGGCCCTGGGTTCAGTCCCCAGCACCATAGAGACCAGGTTATAATGGCACAACCAGCATTTCTAGCATATTTAGGAGGCAGACACCAAAGGATAATCTAAGGTTCAGTGTACTATCCCTACTACTACATGTACTACGGTCCTGTAGCGCCTGTACTACGTGTGTACTACGGTACTACGCCTGTAGCGTGCTATGCCTACTGCTCTACTGGACAGTTCACGAGCTGGGCAAGGGGCTGGAGATTGAAACACACACACACACACACACACACACACACACAGAGACACACACACACACACACAACACGGGTCATCCTTGAAAGAAGAATGCCAAGACTTCCCCCTTTATTGTGTTCCAGCACAGCTTATATAGGGTCTCCTTGACTGCCCCCTTTATTGTGTTCCAGCACAGCTTATATAGGGTCTCCTTGACTGCCCCCTTTATTGTGTTCCAGCACAGCTTATATAGGGTCTCCTTGACTGCCCCCTTTATTGTGTTCCAGCACAGCTTATATAGGGTCTCCAAGACTGCCCCCTTTATTGTGTTCCAGCACAGCTTATAGAGGGTCTCCTTGACTAATGGCCACGCCCTAACTTTCAGCTGCAGGCCCACCAGAACCCACTCCCCTGTCTCATGCTCAGAGCAGCTGCAAGCACAGGAAAACAAGTTGTTTACAGGAAATTCAGGGTCTGGGGGTCCACAGTCCCCAACAGTTCAGGTCTATCCTTGGCTTCGTCAGGGGCCAGCCAGGGCTACATGAGATACTGTCTCCAAAAAGAAATACAAACTGTGGTGTTCAGTGTGTTTGCGTGGTGTGCATCCTCTCCCCAGTCCAAGGCACTGTTGTCACTGCCAGAGGAACCTCTGCCATTTTACCCCAGCCCCAGATGACAGCCCCAGCGCTGCCTTCTGTCTCTCTGAACTCTCTGGTTCTGGGTGCTTCTTATATTTGATTTATTTCCTTGATACAGTATACTCAAGGGTCACCATGTTTTAGCATTTATTGGAACTTAATTCCTTTTTATGAGCAAATAATATTCCATCATGTGCATGAGCCACATTTGTTCGTCCATCCTTCACTCGCTGGGAATTTGGCTCATTTCTGCCTCTGGCTCTTGTGACTGACGAATGGCTGAAGAATGTGTTTGCCCTTTGGTTCTTTCTCTGTATGTGCTTGGGAATAGATTCTTCCACCTGCCTACACCCTCATGGAGAGGGTCATTGAATGGGAACAAATGACTTGTTTGGAAGGCCAGACCAGGGGCTACCCTGTGAGGAGGCTCCCCCAGCCCAAAGCCCCGTAGCCAGTTTCCGCAAAGTGCCCCTTGAGACCAGTCTTCCCAGGGCTGACCCTCCATGAACTAGCCCCAGTATGAACGAGTTTTTACTTTTCCTGTTTTTGTTAAAAGAAGAGAAGAAAAGAACAGGGAGAAAGGGAGGGAGGGA
>NC_022028.1:3207585-3208452 GCF_000317375.1 Microtus ochrogaster | reverse complement strand
GGAAGGAAGGAAGGAAGGAAGGAAGGAAGGAAGGAAGGAAGGAAGGAAGGAAATGGAAAAAAATGAATTTGGACATTCTGCTGCCTAGGATAGCTGGAGTCATTTGAATCAAATATTTGAGGATTGGTTGGTTGGTTTTTGAGACAGGTCTCTCTACATAGCCCTGGCCTGGAACTCACACCAGACTGTCCTCAAAGCTCACAGACACCCTTTGCCATGCCTCCCTAGTGCTGGAGTTAAAGGCTTGCACCACCACCCTTGGCTAAATCAGACTTTTGCCCCAGCTACTTGCATTGTTTCGGGAGCACACCAGGCCCCTCTTGTGGCTCTGAGGATGAGGGGATGGGTTTTGGTCAAGAAACAGAAGTAGCCAGGTAAGGAATAGCTGGAGAAAGGAATCTTACTCCTCCTAATGGTGGGAGTGTTTCTCTTTTCCAGAATTGCTTCAGGATTTATCTCAAGGATAGAAGGGAACATTTCTTAAATTCAAGTGTGTGTGTGATGTGTGTGTGTCTGTATGCATGTCTGTGTCTGTGTGTCTCTGTGTCTGTGTCCATGTGTCTCTGTGTGTGTTCATGTGTCTCTGTGTGTTTATGCGAAAGTCTGTGGTGTGTCTGTGTGTATCTATACATGTGTCTGTGTGTGTGTGTCTGTTGTGTCTATGTGTGTCTGTGTGTAGGTGTGTGTAGGTGTGTGTGTTGTGTGTGTAGGTGTGTGTGTCTGTGTGTAGGTGTGTGTGTTATGTGTGTGTCTGTGTGTAGGTGTGTGTGTTGTGTGTGTGTCTGTTTGTGTAGGTGTGTGTGTCTGTGTGTGTAGGTGTGTGTGTCTGTGTGTGTAGGTGTGTGTGTCTGTTTGTGTAGGTGTGTG
>NC_022028.1:3200126-3207461 GCF_000317375.1 Microtus ochrogaster | reverse complement strand
GGTGTGTGTGTGTCTGTGTGTAGGTGTGTATGTTGTGTGTCTGTGAGTAGGTATGTGTGTTATGTGTGTGTGTCTGTGTGTGTGTATTGTGTAGACCTTGGCACCTATGTGGCGGTCAGAGGACAACCACTTTCAGGAGTCAGTTCTCTCCTTCTACCTCAATGTAGGTGGCAAAGATTGAATTGAGGTCATTGGACTTTACTTCCTCCTTAGCTATCTCATTGGCCTCAGCACTTATATGGTCAACTCTATTAACACCCAGAGGGAGTAGGGCCCTGGGGAGCTCTCATCAGGCTTGCTCTAAGGCATAAGAAGGGCCTCTTCCTTAAAGCAGTTGGTCTCAGGGTTGGCCACTTACTTCAAACACCTGGACAGTTTCCAACATTCTACTTACTTATTCATTCATTCATTCATTCATTCATGACAGCATCTCTTGTGCAGCCCAGACTGCCTGGAACTCTCCATGTAGCTGAGGATGACTTTGAACTTCTGTCCCCACCTCCCAAGTGCTGGGATGGCGGGCGTACACCACTACACCTGGTTTATGTGGTACGGGGGATGGAACCCAGGGCTTTGTGCATGTCCGGCGAGCACTCTACTGACTGGCCTATGCTCTCAGCCCTCAGCACTGTGATCCAGTAGGCTTGGGTTTTGAAGCTGCCTGGCTGCTTTTGGTGTGCAGTCAGGACTGAGAGCTACCATGGTAGACAGACCACTAGACACATGGTGGGAAAACAGATGAAGGCCATGCTGCAGAACGTACAGATTGGATGGGGTGCCCAACTCCTTATCAGTTAATTGGTGGTGACCGTGTTAATCTTCTGGAGGATTTGAGCTGGGCCACTGAAGTTCTAACTAGGATCGGCAGTAGACATCAATACAGGGGAAGCTGGGCAAGGCGTCTCAGGCAGTGGAGCCGGCATCTGTGAAGGCCCAGGGATAGCAAAGGCGCTTGGACTCTCCAAAGACTCAAAAGACAATGTGGTCAGAGCTGTGGATAAGGAGTGGGGATGGCAGGGGCTGACCTCCCTCCAGTGTAGATATGGACATGCAGGATGACTGGATGACCTGCCTGTATCTCATGATGGACTTGGTGGGGGGGGGGGGTTCCTCACCTCCAGGGCATGGAAAGCATCCTTTTTGCAGCCTCTGTGGGGTGGGGTGAGGCATCCAAAAAAAAGGAGAGCTGTTTGGAGAAAGGCTAAGATTGTCTCCATATGTAATGCACTTCTGGTTGTTTCTTGAAAGTTCTTTGGGGGTTGGCAAGATGGCTCATCGGATACAGGCACTGGCTGCCTGCTGACCTGAGTCCATCCCCAGGTCCAGTTGGTGAAAGGATAACACTGACTTATACCATAGACACAGGCACACACAGTAAATAAATGAACTTAATAAAGAAACGCAGTCTCCGCTGAGGGGAGCTGGTGTGTCGGAATGAATGGTGTCTCAGGTGTGGTTATAGCGTCCCAGGGAAGACTGAAGGAAGGATGTTTCCTCGGAACTGCAGTTCAGGGATGTAGGCGTTTGTGTGGTGACAGGAACATGAGCGTCTGGTCACATCGCATCTGCAGTTAAGGAGCAGACAGCACACTATCGGTGCTCAGCCGCTCCTTCCTTTTTCAGAGTCTCAGACTCCAGCCCATGGGTGATGCCGCCTCCACTCAGGGTGACTCTCACCCCAGTTAACCTAGATAATTCCTTCGTAGGCCAAAGGCTTGGTGCCCTGGGTAAGTTCAGAGCCCATCATGATCAGAGAACACGGAGCTGATGGCGTGGTACTGCCTCTGGGGTGTTCTGTGGAACCTGGGCCTCACTACATCCCTCCTCCTCCTCCTCCTCCTCCCCCTCCCCTCTTTCTCCTCTTCCTCCCCTCCTCCTCCTCTTTCTCTTTCTCTTCCTTGCCTCCTTTCTTCTCCCCCCACCTTCCCCCTCTCCCACCTGTGCCAATTTCTAGCATACTGTGGGTGGCGAGGAGGGAATTTTCCACACTTCATTTGGTCCAGCTTCCAGTCTGGGAAGTCCCATGGGCTGTATCCTTTGTCCCTTCCTTCCGTGGCAGACCCCCACCCCTGCCTGTCCCTTCCATTTCAGCTGCCATCAGACTGAAGGGAGTAACCCTTTACTTAGGCTTCCAGGCGCTCACTGTAAAGTGTTCACGTCTGTATGTGTCCCCTCAAGTCTCCATCTTGGGACAGGCAAGATGGCTCAACAGGTGAAAGCACTTGTCACCACGCCTGACAACCTGAGCTCAACCCCCAGGACCCAGGGAAGGAGAGAGCCAGCTCCCCATAGTTGTCCCCTCAGCCTTGCCGAAGCATCATCACACATGCGCCTGAGCACACATGCACACATGTGCACATACGCATAAACGTGCGTGCACATACACACACCCCTATCAGTGCAGTGAAAGGATTTTTTAACCTTAATCTTCATTGCTCCGTGATTCTAAAAGCTGTGTGGTGTGTGAGCCAACATTGTCACCTTCATTTGTGGGAGGGAAATGGAGGCTCAGGCGGAGGATGAATGCCCCGGGGGATCTGGCTTTGCTAGTGGCCTCTTGTTGGCCATGTGTCCTTGAGAAGGCATGCCTCCTTCCAGAGAGTTCCCCTGATGATCACATGGGAAGGGCTCAGTCCGGTTTCTGTCACAGGAGGAGGGATGGCAGTGGGGCAGAGGAAGAATGCAGTGGCTCCTGCCTGGACTCGGCCATTCAGCTTTGTGGACTTGGGCAATCACCAGGCCTTGGTTTCTATGCTTGTGTCCTAGTGACCTCAGTAGTGATTCAGGGGTGTGCAAGGTTTTGCATGCGTGGGTGTGGGCATGTGTGTGGAAGCCAGGGGACAGCCTCAAGTGCCAGCCTCCTCAGGTGCCACCATCTCATTTGCTGTGTTGGTTGCATTTTTTATCTGTTTGCTTTGAAGTTGGGCCTCTCTCTTCCTGGGGCTTGTACCATTCGGCTAGACTGGCTGACCAGTGAGCCCAGAGATCCTCCTGCCTCCGTCTTTCCATCACTGTGATGACAGGCTCAAGCCACATCACACCATTTTGTCCCATGGGTCCTCTTGCTCACACAGAAGTTCCTTGTTGACCAAGCCATCTCTCCATCGCTCCTGTGAGCCCTATCACCCATGTCTGTGATGCGTCTGGGGCTAGAGCTAGTGCCTGGCTCCCCAGCCCCAAGGCTCTGGGTGCAGTCCCCAGGTAACTGTATTACTCTGGAATCCAGTACGGTAGTCGTGAATCCTTGAAGACTGACCAAAAACCCATGCATCGCTGGGACTGTCAGTCAGTTACAGCGACTGACCTCCAGCCTTGCGCAGCTGGGCAAGACCTGACTGAGCAGTCTTTGTAGATTTCTCTTGATTTTCACATTGAGGGAGAATCATGGCTGTCCCCACAGTAATGGCTGTCCCATTTGCCAGGGCCTGTTGGGTACAGGAAGTGTGCTTAGTGTAGACCTGATTCATGAGACCCCTGTGGGTGGGACTTCCTGTCTCTGTCTCTGTCTCTGTCTCTCTTTCTCTCTCTCCCTGGAACAATGCTGTGTGGCCAGTGAGAGGCAAGGCCAAACTGGAGCTAGATCTTCTTAGCCTGACCACTCATGGTCTATACATGAGTCAGGGTCTCCTCCTGACAGACACACGAGCCTCCTGCAGCCCTAACTTTTTGCTTTCCTGAGTACTGAACCTAGGGCCTTGTGTCAGAGGTGATTAGCATCGGGTTACACCCCCAGGTTTACCTCCTGACCCCGCTGGCCTACACACCCAGCGCTGTCCAGCTAAGTTTACCATTGGCCAGATTGAAGCTAGCCAAGATGGGTGTTGGAGAAAGAGCAGGACTACCACACTCAGGACATCTAATGCCTGGATCTTTGGGAGAGGGCAAAGGGCCCCGATTTTGGATACTTCGTGCCAGCTTAGGAGGAGGGGGAGTTTGCAGTGATGTATATAGTTCCTGGTTTCTCCAGGTAACCTGGTGGAACCAATTACAAAGAAAGAACAAAAATCACACAGCTTGAATGCCTGTTTGATGACACAGGGATTAGAACACAAGGGACAAAGCCAGGCTTACACGGGGAAGAAGCCGCGCTCCTTCACGCTGCAGACCGAACCCAGGGCCACACTGCAGCACCGGTCCTCTGCGCCTTCCTTGGCTCCACTGGGCCGGTTTTCAAGGCTAATTCCCTTGGGATGCACTGCCAGCCTTCTCTGTGCTGGTCTAGTGTTGTAGCGGCCACGCTTCTCCAGGTCACCACCTTCAGGGTTGTTCCTAACTCCTAGTCAGTTGACACCAACCAGACTGTAAGCTCCCGGAAGTCAGGCCAGAGCTGCTCACGTGATCCGTGTGTTTGTTGCCAGGCTCTCGTTACTGCACAGTACAACTGATGGAGGCATGGATGCTTGAGTGGACTGCGCTAGTTAATTTAATTTTCCTTCCCTTCATTCCAGCCGATAATTTCATCTTGTAATTATCTGGTCTTGGAAGCTTTTTTAAATGGGTGGGGTACATGTGTGCTGTATGGGGTGCGTGTGTGTGTGTGTGTGTGTGCTGTTCTGTATATGGAATATGTACTTGCTAGTGTGAGTGTGTAAACGTGTGTACATGTGTGTACAGATACCAGAGAACCTTGGCAACAGGCATTTTCAAGTCTCCCCAGCCCATAGCTAGCTGTCTGTGTCTCTCTTAAGGCTCGTTAGGGAGCTAGAGGGATACCCAAGCTGATGTACAGTAGATGACAATCCTAGTTGCTGGTCTGGGTTCAAGGCATCCTGGAGAGACAAGCCCTTCCAAGGACTCGTGGTCCACAGGGGAGCCTTTTCCCACTCCCCGCCACCATCTCTTGGCTCTCCATAAGGTCTGCTATTCAGATGCCAATAGCTGTATTAACTTTTTGTACACAAACACGTCTTCCCCAGAACCTTCTCTCTGCCGATGTTCAGACTTAATGATGTACCATCTCTGGCATGGTACAGACATCCTTCAGAAAACTTCCGTTGCCATGGGAATGTTTACGACGATCTTCTTGATAGAATTTTGTGAGCAGCCAACTCCAAAATTGCAGATGCTTTAGGTTTAGGTTAGGGGTGTGTGTGTGTGTGTGTGTGTGTGTGTGTGTGTGTTTGCATGAAAAAGAAAACAAGCCTTTGAAAGGGGAAATTTTCTTCTTCAGGGCTAGCTGTTTCTAAAGTTTAAAATAAGAATTACTTAAAAGCAGAGACACAGCGGGGAGGGGGAGACACAGAAGCTCAGAGCATTTGCTCTTGAATATCGAGATGGGAGAGAATGGCTTGGAATGCCTCCCTTGGGCACAGGGCAATCATGAAGGCAGCAGGCATGGAAGGCTTTTTCCCCCTCTCTCCCCTTTTTAAAGCTGACATGCTAACAAAGGGTTTCTTGATTTTTTTTTTTCTTTAATCAAGAGGGCTGGTCAGGTAAAGGTGCTCCCTAGGCCCCACACAGTGGAAGGAGAGAACCAGTTTCTGGAAGCTGTCCTCTGCCTGCCACAGCCACTGTGACTCCTTCAAACCCTCGTGAGCGTGTACACACGCAGGCATACAAACCTAATGGATATATCTGGTTTTAATTTTTTAAAGACTTGTTTATTTTAATTTTGTGTGTACTGTATGTATTATTTTGTGTTCGCCTCCATGTATGCGCATGCATACATGGAGCCAGACCTGAGTGTCCAGTCTCTTGCCACGTAAGTCGCAAACGGTGTGACCACCATGTGAGAGGAGCCCGAACTCCTGGTTGGTTTTGTTTGTTGTTGTTTTCCCTCCAGTTGTTTTTTTGAGGTGGTGACTCTGTAGTTGAAGAGCTTGCCACACAGGCACGAGGATCGGGAGTTTGAATCCCTAGGACTCCTAAGTGCTGTGTGAGCGGGACAACCTGTGTGCAGTTCCAACACAGAGACGGGGTCCATGTCGCGATGGGTCCACGGTGAGCTCCGTGCTCACCTGAAAATCCTGTCCAGGGAGGAAATGAGCAGTCAAGGATGCCTCCACATGTGCTCACACACATACATGTGGGGTCATTTTTATACCATCAAGTGAAATGAACACTAGTGGCCCTCTTAGTATTTTGAAAATGAAGTGCCTTCTGTCAGTGTTAATGGCGGTCTTGTTGTTCTGACTCAGAGAGGCAGCTAGAGCCTGGACTGGAAAGGTGAATGTATCACTAGGAGGCTCAGGGCAGGTGAACTTGCTGCTCATTTCCGGATCGTGGCACGTGGTGACAATACTTAGCTCCTTTCCAAAGCCACTTTCCAAAGTCCACGCTGTGGTTCCTCAGAGTTACCTTTCTGTTGTCCTGGGGAAGACTTTGAAATTACTCTTATGTCCAGCCCCTCCCACTCCTCTGAACCAAGACCCCAGCCAAACCCTCGGTGGGTGGCTGGGAGGATCATTAGCACATGGGTGTCCACACCATAGCTGTGCTCCCCAACTATAATCCAAGAATGGGGCTCACCCAGTACAGTGCTCCTGCTTCAGTCCATGTGGGAAGACAGAAACTGAGAGTAGGCGCCTAGGGACCCCCGCATCCACTTGACAATAATCTGCTACATTGAGTAATTAAAAAAAAAAAAGCTTTGTCTTTGAGTATCTTTCCGTTTCTCCAGCACTGAATTTGTATTATATATCAGAAAAATATTTGTCAATTGCTGAGCAATTAAAATGCAAAACAAAGAGATTTTTGTTACAAGCAGTAGGAGAAATACCGTGTCCCGGCACCTGTAGCCAACAGAAGTACTACATCACAGTGCTTGGAGCTCACCGCAGACGTGAGGCATGAGGAGCACTGTAAGGAGCACCGTCCCATACTCCACAGCTCCCCGTTAACTCCCTTGCTATTTTGGGGACCTCGTCTAAGTCATCCTAGCGGCCTCTTCCTCGGGGTCCTCTGGACACATTGCACAGCTTGGCAAAGACCTGTTGTTCCCCCAGTGCATGGGAGGATACAGGAAGCCTCTGGAACACCTCGGGCTCTGGACCAGTGGCCTCTGTTGGATGATGAGAAAATGACCCTGCCTTCTCCTTTTCCCTCAGACCCAGGTCTCTTATTCCGCCTGCCCAGCAGCATGAGAACAGCATGACTGGCCAGCCGCAGGAGAAGCCCCCAGAGCCAGGCCCCCAACACAGCCATCCACTACCACGGTCAAGGTGAGCTTGCTGGCTTCGCGGAAGCCACTTCAACGTAGATGCTTCATTTAGACAAATTGTATTTGCTGTTTTTAGCCGTCGTGGCGTGCTGGAAGGATGGGAGGTACTGGGGAAAGGGTAGACTTAAAAACTTATGCACAACTGGGTGATGGTGGTGCATGCCTTTAATCCCAGC
>NC_022028.1:3195479-3199841 GCF_000317375.1 Microtus ochrogaster | reverse complement strand
AAAAAAAAACTTATGCACAGCCACGTCCACACCTTTAATCCTGCCACTTGGAAGGGAGCCCGATCTCTGAGTTCAAGGCCAGCCTGGTCTATATATGGAGGTCCAGGCCAGCCAGGGCTACACACTAACAGACAAACAAACCAAAAGCCTCGTGTTGGGACTGGAGAGATGGTTTAGTTGGTAAAGCATGTGTTGGGTTACCTAGACTCTGAGTTAAAAGTCAGGTTCAGTGGTATGTTCTCATAGTCCCAGTGATGGAAACTTGGGGATTGGAGGCAGGCCGATCCTGGAGCTTGTGCAGGAGCTAGTATAGAATCCTGGGGAAAGTTCCAGGTCAGTGTGAGAGACAAAAGGTGGGAGACGCCTGAGGACTGACACCAAGGTTGTCTTCTGACCTTCACGGATGTGCTGTGCGCACACACATACACACACACACACACACACACACAGGAAGTGTGTTGGCTAGCAAGGCAAGTTGCACTCATTTGGTGATTGAAGGTCAGGTGGGGGCAGAAAAGACTCCGCCCCCCTGAACCTGGGTAGGCGTTGGGTCTCTTAGGGGATTTTGAATGAGTGAATCTCTGGGATATGGGCCTGGAGAGATGACAGCGTTTAGAGCACGGGCTACACTTGCAAAGAACCCAGCTTAGGGTCTCAGCACCCACATGGTGGCTCATAGCAGGTTGTAACTCTGGTTCCAGAAAATCTAGAACTTCCTTTAGGCCTCCGTTAGTATCGCATGCACTTGGTGCACATGCATGCATGCATGCAAGCGAACACTCACACCAATCAAATAAAAATAAGTTCACTTTTTCAAAAGTATCTGTGGGATAGGATGGAATTGCTAAGAGTAGTCTGTGGTGTGGGACTCCTGGTTAGAGCTGGACAGACCCATGTCCCTCACAGAAATCAAAAGGATCGAAAACTGCATTGGAGAGGCCGTCAGTTACCTTTCTATTGTGACAAACAGCCTGGCAGAAGCAGCTTACGGAGAGAAGGGTTGGTTTGGATTTTCTCGTTTGTGAAGGGTACGGCCCATCATGGGGGAAAGACATGGCAGCCGGAGGATGAGGCTTCAGATGTACTGTGTCTGAAGTCGGGAAGCGGAGAGCTAAGTGTTGGTGTTCAACTTGCAGCCCTCTGCATATTTATTTTGTGATCCCCAGCCCGTGGGATGGTGTCCCCCACATTCAGTTAAAACTTCCTGGATACCCTCATTGACCCAGAAGTCTGTTTCTGTGGTAATTCTTGTCTTGGCGAGTTGGCAGTGAAGACTGAACGTCACAGACACTTGGTGGAAAGTTCTCCTTAACCTTGGGACTGCTTCTGCTCCTCTGTAATTTCTGTCTGCTGACCCCTCACCGCCACCTGGAACCTCAGACTCATCTTTGAATTTGAAGAAGTATGTCATGATACTACTTTTTTGTACAACTCTTCCCTAGACACTGGTGTCACTCAGCTTGTCCCTTCGTCTTCTCTGTGTTAGAGTCGACTTGATTCCAGCGTCTGCCCTGTCACTTGCTTCCTCAACTTGTACCAAGCTCAAGGGTCCTTCAACCCGCACTCTTCCCTCTGTTGGAGAAAGGCGGGCTGTGGCCGGCATGATTGCAGACCCGTGGACTCAGTGCTTGAGAGAAGAGGCAGGCGTGTCCAGGCCAGGCCAGTCATGGATGCGTAGTGAGAGCCTGTCACCGAGAAGAAAAGAAGGAGGAAGGAGGAGGAAAAGAGGGGTGTAGAGAAAGACAGACAGACCTTTCTCTCCTCTCAAAGTAGATTGATTATAGATTCTCTGAGAGCACTCAGAGTGTATATTGAGCTATTCTGTGGACTTCTCTATATTTTATATATAATCTCTTCCATTTTTTCTTAAGCCCTGAAAGAATATGTGTTCTTTTATTATTGCATTTAATTTTGTTTACATGATCAACACAATAAGGTTGACTTCGGGGTCTGGTTTTGTTTGCTTGCTTGTGTTTGAGACAGGGTCTCTCTGTTTAACCAAGAACTCACCCTACAGACCAAAATCTCAGAATGCTGGGACTAAAGGCCTGAGCCACTACACAAGGCTTGGTTGTTCTTTGCACTGCACAAAATCTATATTAAATCCTTTTCCGATTCTGTATGCTTAATGTCTTAGTTATTCAAAGAGTTGTGAGCGGGAGCATGACTCAGTGGTAGGTCTCTTGTCTCGCAGGTGTGAACCCCTAGAATCAGTACCCAACACCTCCATGAGCTCCTGAAAAGAAAGAAAGTGTTCAAATTTCCCAACGAATTTGCCAACTGCTCCTTGCAGTGCTGACATTTTTACTTTATATATTTTAAAGCAATGCTCTTTGATGTGTGGGTTGGGTTATTATCTATTTTGTCTGGTAGATTAGCGTATTCCTATCATTCCAGCACTCAGGAAGCTGAGGCAGGAGGATTCCAAATTCAAGGCCTGCCCAAGCTACTGGTTGAGATGCTGACTCGAAAAACCATTGGAAAAAAAAGATTCTTTGCGTGGCTTAAGAACAAATTAGGGTCACTGGTACCTTGTGAGCATGCTTGTACTCTGAACTGGCTTCCCCCTTTGTTCTTCTTGCTATCTTAATTAGAATCTATGTATTCTGTGCCTGTTTTCAGTGGTTGCCCCGGATATTTTAACAGCTATATTAAGGTCTAAAATTAACCAATGTTTCCCCTCCTCCCAAATAATACAGAACCGCAGGCTGGTTTCATTTTAACCATTGCCTCTCCCAACTTACACACTCTAATTTTCTTGTGCTGTCCCTTGACCCTGCTTGTCCCCTAAAATCAGACACTCTTGTCCCCTAAAATCAGACACTCTTGTCCCCTAAAATCAGACACTCTTGTTCTCTGGTTTTGGTGCAGATTTTCCCTCATGCCTATCCACCTTCTTTTCTTAGACTTTGGGGTTTTCCTTTCCCAAATCTGGAGTCATTTCTCATCTCCCTGAAATGCACCCTCTAGCACTATCCTCCCGTGAGATTTGTTGAGGACGACTCCTAGGACTTGTGTGTGTGTGTGTGTGTGTGTGTGTAGAGGTTTGTTTGTTTGGTTTTGGGGGTGGTTTGTATTATCAATTCCTTTTCTTGTGGCTGTGATAAAATACCTCACAGAAACAGCTTCAGGATAGCATAGTTCCGTCCCGTCCTTGTGTCTCCCCCCCCCTCCTGCCAGCAGAAGTCACGGTCCATGAACCTGAGGCAATGGCCAGAGCGCCAATACTCAGCTGGTGAGGACTCCAGCCCTTTGCTTGTAGACCGTGGTTTCCCTCAGTCCGTCTAATGGATGTAATTCCTACACATATGTGTTCCCGTGGTGATTCCAGTCAGTTTAACAGCCAAGGTTGAGGACCACAGTGTGGGGATTGCTTTCCCTTGCTTTGTTTTGAAAAGTGGCCTTATTTTGTAGAAAGGACGGCACCACAGCTCCTGGCACTGAGTGCTCCCAGAAACCTTGATTCTCAGAAGTTGCTGGTTTGTGATATGGTTCCCACTATGTAGTGGTAGCTAGCCTTGAACTCAGGGAGATCTCCCGCCTCTGCTGGAGTTGAAGGCACATGCCCTTTATTATTTCAGTTAGAAATGTTGAGTAGAGCCCACAACCATGCCACCCTGAACGCCTGGTCTTGTCTCATCTAGAAGCTAAGCAGGGGCGGGCCTGGCTAGCGTTCAGGTGGGAGGAGTGTCCAGCAGGCTGTCTGCTGCTCTGTCTTGTCAGAAAGTCTCTGTCTCTGTATTGCCTGCTCGTTCTCCCCCCGCCCTGGCTCTCCCCACTGCCACCACCATCTCAAGAACACTATTGAGCAGAAACTTCTAATCTTTTTTCACTTTAGAGTGAACCAAGACCCAGAGAGGTCACTGTCACAGGCTAGTCTGGGAGGACTAGGGAGGATTAAACCCCTCTTTTTCCACCTTCCCTGTCCCCAAGACATCCGTGACCGTTTTGGACTAGGATGTTCACAAAGAATATCGGTTTGTGTCAGGGTGCTTCAGATAGCCGGTCGGCTTTGGGAGACTTGGTTGAGTCTGTTGTTTATCTCCCACAAGACAGGAAGTGGCTTCTGCATATTTGGTGACCTGCTTCTTCAGTGGTCACCAGCAAATCTTCCTGCTTTGTTCCCATCCTGTCAAGCACTTCTGGACCCCCAAAGTCATGTGCCCAGGACCCTCACTTGCTGTCCTCACTTTTGCCCCTTCCCCATGTGGCTTCTTCTCCAGCTACCCCGTCCTGACTATTGTGACTCTTTCTGTGAACCTTTTGTGGGGGGTGGCTGTGGAACACCGGGTCAGGTGGGGGACAGCTGTGGAGCACCTGGGTCAGGTGGGGGACGGCTGTGGAGCACCTGGGTCAGGTGGG
>NC_022028.1:3186527-3195354 GCF_000317375.1 Microtus ochrogaster | reverse complement strand
GGACGGCTGTGGAGCACCTGGGTCAGGTGGGAGACGGCTGTGGAGCACTGGGTCAGGTGGGGGATGGCTGTGGAGCACCTGGGTCAGGTGGGGGATGACTGTTGATCACCTGGGTTGTGTGAAAGATGTCTGTGGAGCACCTGGTTTGGATGAGGGATGGCTGTGGAGCACCGGGTCAGGTGGGTCAGGTAGAGGACAGCTATGGGGAAGGAGAATGTGCTAAGTGTGCCCCAGCTATAACACCGTTGCCAACTTTGCTTCTCTGAGCTGCCATCTTGCCACCTGAGGACAGTAGACAGTGCTGTCCCAGGACTGAGGTGAGGTGCGGAGACCTTGTACCTTGACTTCAGTTGGATGTCATTGGAAGCCGTGACAAACTCTCTGAAGATTAGGGGGTGGAAAGGTTTATTTCATCCTACATGGTACAGACCATCATTAAGAAAGTCAAGACAAGAACTCAAACGTGAACTTGAAGCAGGAACACTGCTTGCTGGCTCACACGTACACCCCTCCTATGCCAATTAACAATCAAGATAATTCCCCACAGATATGATTGCAGGCCAATCTGATCTAGGCGGTTCTTGATGAAAGCTTTCTCCTCAGGTGACTCTAGGCTGTGTCTGGTTGGCCCTGAGACCAGATCTCTTTGCGCCTGGTGCTCTAAGTGGACAGAGCTGGTTTACAAAACGGGATGAAAGTGGAGGTGGGAATCTCAAGCGAATGGAGCACCCAGCCTCACTACTGATGGCAGTCTCTGAACAGGAGCATTTAAGACAGAAACCAAGGAGCTGGGTGTGACAACGCGTTTGTAGTCCCAGCCATGTGGAGGCAGAAGTGGGAAGACCCCTTCAGATTAGAAACTCAAGGCCAGCCTGTGCAACACAGTGAGATCCCATTTCAAAAGCTGAACATGATGGTTCACACATATAATCCCAACACTCGGGAAGCTGATGCAGGAGGATCACCATGAATTTGAGGGTAGCCTGGCCTACAGATGGAACTTCTGGTCAGGCTGGTCTACAGAGTAACATTTTGTCTCAAATACATAAGTAAAATAATCAGAGGGAAGACTCAACACGTGGCTAGCCATACACAGAGATTGGCACCTTTCTCTAAAATCTGAGACTGTTGAGGACCAAAATCTATTTGAACCATTTCGTGTTGCTTGGTTGTTTGGAGCGATGGAGTTTGCCAGGCAAACTGGGCCTGGAGGTGGATGGGATTAGGGAAGAGTTTTTCTTTCATACAATTAGGAGATGATGTCCTGATGTTCTCAATCAAATGAGTGGCCTGGCCCACACGCCTGGGGCTAAAGGCCCAACCCCACAGTAAACCTCAGTCTGTCGACTGCCTCTCTACTGGGTGATTCAGTCTTCCTGCCCCTCCTTGCTTCTGCTTACCCAGATCTCTAAGTCAAGACGGAGCTCTTGCATCAACTGGCCTTGCCCATGGGGAGCTCAATGGGCAGATGAAATATGCCCCATTGGTGATTCCCCCAGGGTACCTGAGCCCTGGCTGAGGCAAGGGCTTGTCCTGGATACACCTGTGGAAATGATTCCAGAACCAGGAGGCAGGGTGCAGCATGACCAGGGCTGTCTGGGAAGCCTGGGGTGCCAGAGTTACTGGGTGTAGAACCAGGAGGTGCCCTGGGCCAAGTCCCATCAGAGCTGACAGAAACATGTTCCCCTCTGAGTCAGTAAGTGCTGCTCTGGAAACTAGCCATCAGCTCTTCACTGTTGAGCAAGTGGTCTCTCTTCTAAAACTACCCTAAGAACCCGACTGGTACCAGTCATAGGTATGCGCCGTTCTGTTACATATATATTTCTGTGTTTACTTGTATATTTGTGAATTTTGAGACAGGGTCTCTCTCACTCTGTTAACTTAAACTGGCCTCAAGCTTGTGGTCATCCTCTCCCTCAGCCTCTTGAGTTAGGTACGGTGGCAGGCATCAGCCACAATGACCAACTATGTATGTATTATGTTTACATGTATGTGCTCGTGTATAGGCACGCTCATGTGTGGGAACATGCACCTCTGCTTGTGCACGTAGAAGCCAGAGAATGATCCTAGGTGTCCTCCTTGTCTTTTGAGACAGGCCTCTCATTGGCCTGGAACTCAGATTAGGCTAGATTAGCTGGCCAGTGAACTCCAGGAATCCTCCTGTCTCCACTTCCCAGTGCTGGGTGAAGTACCCAAGGAGGCCAGAAGAGGGGGGTTAGATCCCCTGGTATGGAGTCACAGGCCATTATGAGCCACCGTGTGGGTGCTGGGAATCAAACTCAGGTCCTCTGGAAAGTCAGCCAAGTGCTTTTAGCTGCTGAGCCATCTCTCCAGCCTTCCTTCCCCCAGTAGGCTCTGTAAGAATCACCTAAGCTAGTATGGAGGGAGAGCCACTGTTTCAATATCCTGGTCCAGGATTTCAGGGTATCTTGGGGAGCATCTGGAGAAACCCCTCATGCCGAGTTCCCTCTTGAGGTTCATCCTAGGTGAAGGCCCTGCGTTCTGCAGTCTGGGGTGCAAGAACGGAAGCCACTGCCCAACAAGGTCACAGAGCTGGTCCTCTGCTGTTTGGTCCAGCTTATCTTTATGTGGGGTTTGCATTTCCTGAATGTTTAGCAACGGGGTGGGGGTGGGGGAGCAGGCAGGGGAAGTGGGCTTAAAGGAGCCCAGTTTAACTTTCCGGTGGCAGGAGGTAATCTGTGAGCCCAGAGTCAGACACAGAGAGCCTTGGTTTGAGTCAAGAAGACCTAGAGTGGAGAGGAAAGGCTGGCGCGTGAGAACTAGTCAGAGGCCGCGAGGCGTGTTCAGTAATGACACAGCACAAACAGTAGTTGCATTCTCTAGCCGCCTTGGGGCCTTCTTGTCTTCGTGGAGGGTGCTCGTGGCGTGTGTCCTCTGACTTGGGCTCCGTGGAGGCACCTGGGTAGAAAGCAGTTGGCTTCTGTGCACAGATCCGTCTGTTGGGATGTGGACCTCTGGACTTCTGCCTCCCTAGAGTGCCCATCACTCAGCTCAGAGATCCTAGGTGACCACGTCCCTCGGGTTGTTCTCGGAGAGTTGACTTCACGCTTTTCGTTCCAAGTCTGGGAGGCTGGAATGGGTCTGAAGGCGTGGGGACCTTCAACCAGGGGAGATGAACAGATGACACTCGTGGAGCCGAGACTACGCCAGGCTTGCATCCCTGGGGTGACTCTGCTAGACAGCGCATCCCTGGTTCCTCGGTGTGACTGTCATTCAGTGGAAGGAAAGGCTGCAACGCTAAACAAGGCAATGGTGGCCATGCTGCCAGCTTCCTGAGAGCGTGGGCTTCTCAGCACAGGAAATGACAAGAGCCTTGCCTTCTATGGTCCCATAGCTGGGCTGAGATGACCCCAGTCCCCTGGGTGCACCCGCTTAGATTTTTCATTAATGCATATTATTGTATTTTTGTTGTTTTAAATTTTTAAAAATAATGTTTATGTGTCTGAGCGTTTTATCTGCATGTGTGCATCCCGTGCCCTCGGAGGCCGGAAGAGGATGGCAGGTCCTTTAGAGTCTGTTGGTTGAGAACTGCCGTGCGGGTGCTTGGAATTTCACCCTGGGCCTCTGAAAGAGCAGCCAGTACACTCTTCACCACTGTTTGCTTTGCTTGTTTGCTGTTGTAGGGTCTTACTGCATAGTCCAGGCTTGCTTTGCATATAAAGTCCTCCTGCCTCAGCATCCTAGAATTACAGGCATTGCTATGTATGAGGTAGCAATGACACCATGATCTCTCTTTTCCTGGGGGACTCAGACTGCTTGGAATCTGGAACACAGGGAGCAAAGGCCCATCTTGAAAGGTCTTGAGTTTGGAATTCAAGCTTTTCATCAGACTGTCTTGGATTCTAGGTTAGTAAAAGTCTCTGTTTCAGAGGAAGGACTATGTGACCTTGATGATGTAGAGAAATGGGAAAGAAAGGCCCATTTAGTTACGAATGCGTCACTGGTAGCCCCTGAAAGCCTGGAGTCTAATGGTCTGAGGCCTGTACACAGAATCAGCTGTGAGTTGGGAGAGAGATGCAGCTGCAGATGGGCGTGGCCTGAGCAGCATCTGGTCTGGTTCCACCACACCTTTGCTACCACTAATACCAGGTGAGAGGATCTGGCCTGGCCCATAGCCACGTTCAGACCCACCCTGCACACTCACACACATGCATGCATGTGCCGGCACGAATCCCAGGAAGCTACCTAGAAAACCAGCAGTTTTGCCCTCCTTGGTGACTGCTCTACCTGGTGGGGGGTGACCGAGCCTTCTCCCACAATGCTTTGGACCTTCACTCTGGAAGCACCCTGGAGCGTTGGCTCTTGGGGGCACAGGCCTAAGCAGGGTCATTGGTCCTTACACTAAGAGAGCTCAGGCTGCCAGGGCCTCAGTCTTCCTTCTTAAGTCACTCCATTCTGGTAATCGGAACAGGAAAGCCTGAAGGTTTCCCAGGAAACAAATAACCAAACCCAACTAGTCATGGCTGAGTCACTGGGCCTGATCGGAACTGTAGCCATGTTAAAAGCAAACATCAGAAACCCCAGCCTGTCCAGCACTGCACCCATCCCCAGTGGAGCCGGGTGTGGCCCCCAGTCTGTAGAACCTTCAGAAGCACCCAAGGGTAGGCAGTGCTCGTCCTCTTGTGCGGATACCAGAATCGAGAACAATTGCTCTTGCAGGTTAGAGGTCTCAACACCCACCTGGTTGCTCACCACCACCTGAAACTCTAGTTCCAGAAGATACGACACCTTCTTCTGGCCCCCAAAGGCTTCAGGCAGGGTGCAGTACAAACAAACACTCATGAGCATAAAATAAAAAGAATTAATTTTTAAGGAGAAAAAAGAAGTCAAAACTGAGGTTCTGAAGCTCAGGAGTGGCTCAGTCAGTAAAGTGTTTGTCTTGCAAGTGAGAAGACCTGAGTTCAATACCCAGGCAGGTGACTTATGTCCCAATGCTGGTGAAACAGAGCCAGGAGGTCCCCTGGGGCTATCCTAGCCAAATCAGTGAGCGTGACCCCCCAAATCAAAGCGGGCTAGGAGAAACATCCGGTACTGACCACTGGCCTACCCACACACACCATAGCAAAAACCTGGAGCAAACGGTGTGGCCCTGTGGAGGATTTGAACCTTGACATTCTGACCCCAGAAGCTGACTTTGTGAAGAAAGCATTTTATCTTCCTCTAGTGAGATGTTTGAGATGAAGGGCGCTTAGCCCTTGAAGTGTCGTTCATTCATTCACTTTGGGGTAAAGTATATCATGTCCCTGCTTTTATTCTTTATTTATGTGCGCACGGTGCCTGCAGCGGCCAGAAGAGGGCGTCAGATCCCCTGGAGTTCCAGGCAGTGGTGAGATCTAGTTGCTCAGAATCAAAGCCCTTTCCTTTACTAGCTCAGGAAGCCTAAATTACACCACATTCTTTCTCCCAGTTCCAAATTTACACCCACGTGCTGGAGAGCTGGCTGCATCCTGAAATGCTTCTGTACTTCCGTGTCAACTGATGACTTTCAGAGGTCAAAGTTGAACTGCAAGGACCCAGCAAGAGGGGAGTAGCCTCGAGTTAGTCGGATTTGCAGTACTGAGCAATGAATGCTGTGTGCAGAGTGTTGTACAAGCCTCATCCTCTGGCACCAGAGGACTGGAGGGGGCTGGCCATCATGGTGTGATCTTAACAAGATCCTGACCTGGGTTCCTTTCTATGCCCTGGGCTTCACTGCCATTGCTGCTTAAAGCCAGATGTGGGGACACACACCTGTTATCCGAGCCCTTGATAGGGTTGTTAGTCCCATGGAAAGCAGCGTGTCAAGGGTTGTAAGAAGAACTCGGAGGCACTTGTCAGAACAGAGGCAGGAGGATCAGGAGTTCAAAGTCATTCTTGACTAGGCAGTGAGTTGGAGGCCAGCTTGGGTTACAGGAGGCACTGTCTCCAAACAAACAAAAAGTAACAAAACTGGAAGACCATCCTTTGTGTGCTAATTCCTTCTCTTTGAAATAGAGAGAGAAAATAGTTCCGACAGTCAGGATTTTAGTGGTAACAGAGTAATGTCCATGCTTTTATAGCACTTTCTAGAATATTACTGTTGGCCATGAAACCTGCGTGCCTCTCAAATTCCTTGCTCCCCTTGTCCCCTTGTTAGAGACTCGGGCTGGGGAACTGTGACCCAGGAAGGATGTCTTCTCTGAGTTACACTGGCATCAGGTAAACCTCGTGGCCACTGCTTCAGCCCACTCTGGGTGGATCCCACAGGTCCCCTGCTTGAATTCTGCCCCCTGGGCCACAGAAGGAACAGCCATGAGCTTTTTTTTTTTTAATTTTTCGAGACAGGGTTTCTCCAGAGCTTTTTGGTTCCTGTCCTGGAACTAGCTCTTGTAGACCAGGCAGCCATGAGCTTTTTATTCTTCCATTCAAAATATTTTCATGGGAAAAAAAGGGTGGATAAGGAAAATTAAATTAATTTTGTTTAAACACTAGCTTTCTTCTCCTTCCTCTTCCCACTTTAGAAAAAAAAGGTTTTTTTGTATCATGTACATTTGTGATTATCTTGAGTGTGGGTGGGTGTGACTGCAGTGCCCAAAGAGGACAGAAGAGGGCGTATTCGATTCCCCTGCAGTTGGATTAGAAGTTGTGAATGTGGCTGCTGGGAACAGAATTTAGGTCTTCTGGGGACTGGAGAGATGGCTCCACGGTTAAGAGCACTCGCTGCTGCTCCTCCAGAGGACCTGGGTTCAATTCCCAGCACCCACATGGCAGCTCACAACTGGCTGTAACTCCCCAGTGCCAGGGGATCTGACAGCCTCACACCAGTGTGCATAGAATGAAATTAAATAAATTATTAAAAAGGAAGAAAAAGAGTTTAGGTCCAAGGAACAGCATCCTGTGCTCTAAGCTGCCGAGCCATCTCTCCAGCCCCATATTGCCGCTGTTTTAACTTTTTTGAGTGATGTTCTGGGTAATAGAACATAATATTTAGACGTGTCGAGCTGGCAGCTGGCAGGTATGTTGTCAGTGCACACAAATCATCTCCCAGGGTGGGTTGGGAGACAGCGTGTACACAGCCATGCACACTTGGAAGATTTACAGTGACTGGGGAGAAGCTAGTGGGTCTCTTTGGAAGCATGTCTTGTGACAGACAAGCCATGGGTGTGGGTGGCCCTTCAGAGCAGGCGCAGAAGTCCCCTCCATTGTGCGCACAGGAGATCCCTTCTCCCAGCGGTAGACGCAAGCTCCTCCTTCCGGTATATATACATGCTGTCAGCCCTTCAGCACAGAGTGAATGAAGGAAGCGCTCCTTAGGAAAACAGTTTATACCCGTGTATGTGTGCTGAGTGCTATAGGAAGATGTTTTGGGTCCAACCTTGCTCTGTGGGCATTCCTTTTAATTAATTAGTTAATTAATCAATTAATGTGTTGTGGCGGATGGAGGTCAGAGGACAGTTCTCAGGAGCTGATTGAGCTCAATCTGAGGCAGCAGGCATCGCTCACCGAGCCCTTTCGAGCGTCCTTCTCGTGGCCTGCCTTCACTTGCCACGCTGTCAAGGGCCTCACACGTTCTCTTGGTCTCGGGATCCCTGTCCAGCTGCTGGGCAGGGGTGGTGCACATGCTTAATCCCAGCACTCGGAAGGCAGAGAGAGATGGATCTCTGTGAGTGTGAGGCCAGCCTGGTCTACAGGATGAATTCCGTGAATTCCACAACAGCAGGACTACACAGAGAAACCTGTCTTGAAAAACCACACACACACACACAAATCCCTGTCCAGGGACAGAGCCCATCATAGGTGTCAAAATGAAACTGAGATTTCCTCATTTGTGAACCCAACATCTGAATGTCGCTGTCACCCATCCTGACAGCCACTGTAAACGCTATCTTTACCCTGAGCTGTATTATAAAAGAAAAGCCCCCTGGCATCTGGCATTCTCGAAGAGCAGGGTCATGTGACACTGTTCACAGACAGCTAGCCTTTCCATAGCACGTGAGAGCTGGCGTGGTACCATGGCACACGGTCGATAATGCCTTTACCAACCTTCACATACCTGAGGGGCAACCAATTTTCTCCATCGCTTGCTGGTATCTCACAAATAGAGCAACCATTTCCCACAGCCATGACATCCCCTCACAAAGGCTAGCCTACGCTATACAGCTCAACCCCGTGCCAAAATCAGATAGCATTCAGGTGCGGTGCTTCCTGCCTGTAATACTGGCAGTCAGAAAGTAGAGGCAGGAGGATTGGGAATTATAGCCAGCTTCATCCATAACTGAGTTTAAGGCCAGCAAGTACCATAGAAGATTCTACTGCAAGCAAACAAAAGTATTTTTAAAAAATGAGCAAGCTGGCTGGTTGGTGGTGGTGCACGCCTTTAATCCCAACACTTTGGAGGCAGAGCCTGGTACAGCACGGTTCCAGGACAGGCTCCAAAACCACAGAGAAAGAAGAAACAGAAGAAGCCATCATATACGCTTTCTTTCTACACCCACTGCTGGTGCAGATCCTAGAGAACTCACCGGGGGTCCTAAGGGTTTGCATCTGAGAATGGTGATCTTGGGGTACCGATAGTGAGGGTAGTGAGGTAGTAGGCCTCCTGTGTCACTGGGAGGCGGGGTCTTAGCATAAGACAGGGTAGATGCTATTCTTGTGGGTACTTCCCAGTGGGTTCTGCTCATGGGCACAGCACTAGTGTCTCTCTTGCTGTTCTGGCCGCCCCCCCCCCCCCCCCCCCCAAAAAAAAAAACCAGCTATCTTTTAGATTCTGTTTTTATTTATTTTTTTGAGACAGGTTCTCACACAGCAGCTCTGCCTGTCCTGGAACTCACTGTGTAAACCAGGATGA
>NC_022028.1:3158239-3186427 GCF_000317375.1 Microtus ochrogaster | reverse complement strand
TCTCTCTTGCTGTTCTGGCCGCCCCCCCCCCACCTCTCCTGTTCTGGCTGCCCCCCACCCCTCCTGTTATGGCTGTCCCCCTCCTGTTCTGAACCCCCATTCTGACTGCCCCCACCCCTCTGTTCTGGCCGCCATTCCCCACTCCTCTGTTCTGGCTGTACCCCCACCCCTCTGTTCTGGCCACCATCCCCCCACACCCCTCTGTTCTGACTGGCCCCCACACCCCTCTATTCTGACTGCCTCCCACCCCCAACTGGCTTCCACGAGGTCCTGGTAGGCCTGAGGATGCCAAGGGCTCTCCCACAGCCATCCTAAGCTGGATCCTGCTCTTTGACAGTATCTTTGGCTCCATGACTTCCTCATCTTCAAGCGCTCTTGCAGGTTATGTTCAACAAACTTGGTCCCTGTGTTCATAAACACTGAGTGAGTCAGCTGTGAGCCCCGCCGGTGGCACTGTGGAAGGGGAGGAGGAGACTAAAGGCGGAAGCATTAGATACAGTTCCCCTCCTGAGGGATAAAATCTAGTACTGGCTGAACAGTAGAACAGCCGCGTTTCCCAGTCTGAGGATGCCTGCCTCGACCTGCACCTCATCCACGAGGGTCAGGTCTTTCTCCCCTCCCCCACCACGGTTCTCAGTTCATCTCCAGGGGCTCTGGTGGGCCTAACACGTCAGCCTCTGGTCTCCCAGCATCAAGAAACTTGGGACAGTGAGATAGTGTGGGCCAGTGACCCACAGGATGGATACCTTGAGAAAGTCCAGGCAGGATCAAGGGGGTGTGTTAGGGGTGACAGCACCCAAACAGCACCCCCAGCTGGATACCTGTGGGGGACAGTTCAGACTGTAACTGGTGGATTTCAACAAGCAGCCCTAATCATGATTCACGGCCATTTAGAAGATATTTGGGATAAGTCCTCCTGTGTCCGTCTTCCACTGGGCCCATGACTTGGCTCTGTCCCCACCCAGTTCTTTCCTTCATCTCTTCACACCATGCGATTCCTGGAGCAGCTCTGCAGGGCCCTGAGAGCCTGCCGGGGTCTGTGGCAGTGGGTGCGGCTCCCCCAGGATCTTCACTGTTTGCGGGGCCGTCCGCCCACAAGGAAGGACAGAGGCAAGTTCACCAGGGGCTGCTGTGGGGCTGAGTCCGGTCTCAGAGCTTTGTCCTGGGCTCTGAGACCTGTCCAGTTCACTGAGGCCGTAACTCGGAATCCCAGGAGCTAGAGGTCTGTGAGACACAGGCTGACGGCGCCAGCCACACCTTCTCCACTGTCCCCTGCAGGGGAGCTGGTCTGTGGTGCTGGCCTGCAGCTCTCTTGACTTGATGCCCTACCCCAGGATGTCGGGTATGGGACTTAGGTCATAGCAATGGAGTAGTTGTGTCCTTGTGTTTCCTTAGCTAATAGTTCACTCTGAGACTCTAGGGTAAGAGATGACCCACTGCACCCTCCCCCCACTCCCTGAGGCCTGACAGAGCGGCTAGGAGAATGTCTCCCCTCTTCTTTCCACCCTGCCCTGCCCATATCAGCTCCTTGGATGGGGATCCTTGCTCTGGCTGTGAGCCCAGGACTGACTCAGAAGGTCCTGTGCCTCCAAGATGATAGTAGATATTTCCTGAGAGCCGGGGCTCCACACCCCTTTCCCCTACGGTGATCCTACCTGGGTCCCTAACAACAAGGACCTACCCACTGCCCCTCCCGAACCCTGATTAGAACAGCTTTACTCTCCCAGGAGGCTGGAGCCTACACTGTGGCCTGTACCCTGGAAAGTCAGGATTGCCTGTGGAGGGGCACCTCCTCCTTGTGAGCTTTCCTGGGGGGCTTTTGTAAGCACCCACAACCTGCAGGCTGCCAGGTCAGAGGCACCTCTGTCATAGCAGAGCGCCAGGGTAGCAGGTCCCGGGTGTGGGTTTGTCTGAGAGAATATGAAGAGTCCAGACTTCAGCTTCCGAGCTGTCAATCATGACTATCGGTCTCACAAGGCCAGGGATCCCAACCTCTTCCATCCTCCTGAAACAGAACGGTGTCTGTTAGTTCTGGAATTTTCCTCAAAGCTCAAAGTGCTCTGTGCCCTTACCCACTAAACAGTTTTCAGGTTGATTTTGTGGACCCCAAACACCAACTGTGTCTCGTTTCCACAAGTCAGTAAAGATGCGCCGAGATTATATGGATTTAATCAGGCTCTTTCCTAAGAAACTTTTACTTCAATTATTTGCAAGTGTAAAACTTCAAAGACGTCCAAAGAGAGCACACGGTTTTGGGGGGTCACAGAGAGTCTCTGAGAGGGGACAAAACCCAGCGCTCCATGCTCTATCCCGGTGCCCCTCTAGTCACCTCACATCCACTCTATGCCTGTGGCCCCAACCAACCCACCTGGTACTGGCCAATTGCGGAAAAGAGCGACTTGTGAGCCTGTGGAGACCAGAGTCCGGCCTTGGCTGTCTTCCTCTGTGACTCCATGTGCACTTTTGAAATGGGGTCTTCCCACTGAGCCTGGATCTCACTATTTCAACTAGACCAACTCATCAGCAAGTCGCTGTCTGTGCTTCCTCCTCAGCCTTGGGGTGCTGTCTCATGCCACCACAGAGAACTTGACTGTGGATGCGGGGGATCCGAACTCGGGCCCCAGTTCATGCTTGGACACTAAGCACCTTCCCCTCTAGGCATCTCTCTAGCCCTCTGGTTTGAGTTTTTGACAAGAAGAGCTCAGGTCTTCCAGGGTGGCCTTGAACCCATGAACCCAGCGTATAGCCAAGGATGGCCTCAAACTCTTGGTCCCCTTGCCTCTGCCTCCCAAGTTCAGTTAGCAAATGCCAGCGTTCCCTAGACTGAGGAAAGATGGCACTGGCAATGAGGACCAGAGGTCTCCACACAGCAGGAGCCGGGAAGCTATGCCCAGCCTGTCTACTTGGCGGGTTCCCGAGCTGAGGGTCTGGCTCCCGGCTGATTCCTAGGGATTCAGAGAAGCAGTGATGTCAGTGAACACACAGAGCAGGAGCCGGGAAGCTATGCCCAGCCTGTCTACTTGGCGGGTTCCCGAGCTGAGGGTCTGGCTCCCGGCTGATTCCTAGGGATTCAGAGAAGCAATGATGTCAGTGAACTAGAGCACAGAGAGATCAGTGTCCCTCAGAGAGACTGAAAGCCAGCTTCAAACCCTGGGCGGAGAGGAGCAGGGCCGGGAAGGAAGAGGCTCGCCCCAGATACTCCACTGGGGAAGATATAGACACTAACCACCAATATTGGCAGACCAGCTCTGTAATCGGGTTAGTGGGTTGTAAAATACCCTCTAGCCTTACTTAGGAGACTAATCAGAAAGCATTTAGGATCTCGACATCCTCTGCTCAAAAAAAAAAACAAACAAAAAAAAAAACGACAAGCCCACGTCCTGCTGCCTCCTGGAAGGGGGTGGGGTGGAGAGAGAGAATCCCAGAGGGATCTGAGTTAAGCATCCCTAAAAGCCAGCAGGAAGACTTGCCTAAAGCGTAAGCCAAAGTATGTATACAGTCTATAAATGATGGCCCTGGCCGGAAAAGGAAAGGCTTCTTGGATTTTCTCCCTCAAACAAGCCGTGGTGGTCTGGCAGGGGCAGGGTGTTACCCCTTCTGAATTGTAAGCAAACAAGTCCTACAGAGACTTCAGCCAAAGTCAACTTCCTCCCCTCATGTGCCTGTCTGTCTCTGGCTCAAAGGCTGGCTCCAAGACACATGTCCTCCATGCAGACTGTACCCCCATCTCCTGGTGCCCTGAGCTGGGGGTGAAGGAAAATGCTGGAGACAAGGGCCAGGCTGTGGCTTGGGTCAGGTCTAAACACACCTATTCCTGTGCTGTCAGTTAGCTAAAGAGGGGTGTGTGTGTGTGTGTGTGTGTGTGTGTGTGTGTGTGTCAGCCAGAGAACGCTACACATCCTCATCCTGCTCTCTCAAAACTTTGGATTCCATCGTCTGTACCACATAAATGAGGGATGGTGCTGTAATCACAGTATTCAGGAAGTGAAGTCAGAGGTCAGCTTGCACTAGAGACTCTGTTTTAAATAAAAGAAGTTGTTAGACAAGCCTTTAATCCCAGTACTCGGGAGGCAGAGGCAGGCAGATCTCTGTGAGTTCTAGGCCACCCTGGGCTACATAAGATCCTCTCTCTGTAAAGTTTTTTTCCTTGTCATAAGAAAATTAGAGGAGCCAGGCAGTGGTGGCTCATGCCTTTAATTCCAGCACTCGAGAGGCAGAGGCAGGTGGATCTCTGTGAGTTCAAGACCAGCCTGGTCTACAAGAGCTGGTTCCAGGACAGGCTCCAAAGCTACCGAGAAACCCTATCTCGAAAATCAAAAAAAGAAAAAAGAAAAAAAAAAGGAAAAAGAAAGAAAATTAAAGAAGATTCCAGTTCCAGGATCCATAAGTATAAGTATAACCCTCATGGGGCCAGGTCTTGACTCGGTTGTGCTGGAGCATGCTCACACCCACCCAGTCTGCGACCACTTTCATGATATGTCCACGCTGTTCTAACAGGCAGCACATAGTACTAAGCTAATAGTACTTAGTAGCTGCTCCTCTCTGTGCTAGTGTGCCGGCTCCTACGAGGCCTCTGCAGAGCCTTGCTGTGGTCTTCAGCGCTCCGTGATTCTGGTGTGTTGGGGCCCTTGGCCCTCCAGGAAACAGAAGACATTCATTGCTCAGTCCATGTCAAAGGCTAGCCTTTAGGGATGAAGTGACCACAATAGCTACCATTTTGGTTCTGCAAGTGTTCACTGGGTACAGGAGATGCCTCTGGATGACTGGCAGAGAAGCCATGGGTTGTCTCTCCAAGTCTGTGTGATAAGATGGAGTGTGAAGGTGGAACTGAGATCTGAGTGGTCATTTATCTGTCTGGCTGACTCCGGGGCACCTGAGTCTTGTCTGTGGCACTGAACTGGCAGAATAAATATGTAAGTAGTGGTGTCGCTCATGCATTAGAATGTGTCTGGTGCCAGTTACTCAGAAGGATAAGGACACCCTGAGCAAAGCTCTTACCTCATTAGAAAAATCATAAGGTAACAAAAGCAAAACAAAAGTAACCTTAAAGTAAATAAAAAGGAAAAATAATCTGGTGACATCCTCGGCGTTCTAGCAGCTTTCTGATTGACAAGCCAGTTGATGAGCAGTGTCCAGGTTTTCAATGATATGTGTAAGATGACAGTTTGACAGGATGCCGACCTGGGGGCCTAGCGTGCCACCGTTTGTGTCCATTTGTGTCCGTGGGGCTGTGTACAGCTGGTGCCCAGGATGTGTCGGATCCTGAATGTTCCGGGAGGGATTCAGGGTAGCCGGAGACTGAAGCAGGAGACGCTGTTCATAAACTCTTTCTGAGTTTTTGCTATGGGTTTTCACTGCATTTTCCAGCATTGAGTTGGGATCGTCTGTACTCTGCTGTCTGTTGTTTTCAGCCAGTGAATAGACATTCAGATAAATACACGCATCGCAGGCAAAGTAAGTAGTGTGTGGTGTTGCCGTGGCCTCCCTGTGCTGTGCGGGGAAGTCATTATCCTCTTAGCTGAGCAAATATTCATGGTGGCCATGGGCCAGGCACTGTGCCAGTCCCAGAGGGCACATCTCTGGGTCTCAGTTTCTCTATCTGTATTGTGCAGAGACCAGGTGACCCCTGAGACCGTGTGTGACCTTCAACTTAAGCAGACAGGAGACACACCAGGAAGTCTCATTAGGACCCAGATTGACGTGGTGGCTGCCGGTCTCTAACCCCAGCACTTGGAAGGTGGAGGCAGAGGATAAAGAGTTCAAGGTCGTTGGCTGCATAGCAAGTTTGAGACCGGCCTGGACCTGATACTCTTTCTTAGTACTACAGAAAAAGATGCGGACTGCTGGGTCCTGCCCAAAGTTTCTGAGCTTTGGGTCTGTGTGTAGCCAGAGCACAGGTGGTGCTGATGTTGCGGACATCCCAGGAACTGAGGTCACCAGAGGTCCACCTAGGGCCTGTGCTTATATAAGCCACAGTCCCGCTCTGGGTATGCGGAGGAATGGAGAATCTCTTCCTCCAGCTGAGAATACAGAGCCAGCCCTCTCTCTCCCCAGCACATCAGGCGAGCTTCAGTGACAGAAGCAACGTGATCCAGCTTCCTTCCATACCGTGTATGCATGTCTGTGGTGAGCGACATGTGTACAGGTGTCTGCCTGAATGCAGGTATGTGCACCATGTGTGTACCTGGTACCCTGAGAGGCCAGGTGAGGATGTTGGGTCCCCTGGAACTGAAGCTATAGACAGCTGCGAGCCACAACGTGAGCGCTGTGAGCAGAACCCAGGTCCTGTGCAAGGGCAGCCAGTGCCCCTAACTACTCAGCACTTTCCCTTTCTTTTTTTTAAATTATATTTTATTTATGTATGTACTTGTGCATGCATGCTCTTGTGGAAGTCAGAACACAACTTGGAAAGCTGGTTCTCATTCAACCTTGTGGGCCCCAGGGACTGAACTCAGGACGACAGGCTTGACAGCAAGTGCCTTTGCCCTCTGAGCCATCTCCCGAGCCCTATTGGCAAGTCTCTGATGAGGATGTGATGCTCCTGGTGGACACCTGTTTATATGGCTTTATTCATGTTGCTCCCTTCTCTGGGATGCTCTTCTAGGTCCCCTTCCCCACTTTAAGTCCTGTTTGTCTATGGAGAAATCTGATTTTTCTAGTGTCTGTGCAACCTGTGTTTTAACTCAGGGAGACTGGGTCATCATTAGAACTTTCTCTTGTTCATTGGCACAGTCTACAGTAGGATGGTTTTTTGTGGATAACTAAGAAAGGGTCCAGAGGAGGGGCACGGGGAGCGTTCTGAGAGAGGGTTAGGCAGAGCTGAGATTCCAGAGACACCGAAGAGGCAGCTAGGTGAGAAAACAGGAGAGGAACGAGTTTTCTAGCTGTGAGGTATAGGGTATGAAAATCGAGTACAGCAAACTCCAGGAACTGAGAGACCAGAACAGGTGGGGTAGGGAAGAGGGGACCGGAGAAACGAGTAAGGAAGGAAGAGATGAGTGTGGACCTGGGGGGGCTGTGTGGAGCCTGGCGACCTTGGTAAGTTTTAGTTATAATTTAAAAACCGGCGGGGGAGGGGGGAGAGAGAGAGAGACCTTCATGAGACAGGTCTCACATGGAGGGTTTATTGGGGAAAGGGATTGGATAGGGGAAGAGGCTTAAAGGTCTGCCTGCCTCTTTGAAGGAGCTGGGAAAGAAAGAGGGGAACAGATGGAGCTCGCTTTTAAAAGGGCCTTAGGGCATGTGCACAGACTACATAGTGACCATAGGATCCTGGACTGGCCAAGTATCTGCCTGAATGCTGACACCGTGTGCGCTCAGGGGATGCTCTCGGTGGCTACAGCCAAGGACTCTGGGAGCAGGCTAGTGGGATGCCTGAAATACTATCAATCACGTGCACGTAGGGAGTGGTTATTGTTGGTGACACATCCTGCTAGGTCACTAAGGGCAGGCCAGCCTAATGCCTGAATGCTAACAATGCCTGTTTAAATTGTGGGATGAGGTGATGGATCAGTTACTGCCAGAGACCTGCTTCAGCAGGAGGTTCGGGTTCCGAAGAGGAAGTGGGAGTCAGAGGAGCAGGGGCGTGGGGGACAGGCAGGAACTGAGGGAGAATCAGGATAGCCATATTTAATTGAAGAGACTGCATTTTTTAGAAGATTTATTTATTTATTTATTATGTATACAACATTCTGCCTTGATGTATGCCCGCACGCCAGAGGAGGGCGCCAGATCTCAGTACAGATGGTTGTGAGCCACCATGTGGTTGCTGGGAATTGAACTCAGGACCTCTGGAAGAGCAGCCAGTGCTCCTAACCTCTGAGCCATCTCTCCAGCCCGAGACTGCACTTTTTTTTAATTCTTATTTTTAGTTTTTCGAGACAGGGTTTCTCTGTGTAGCTGGAACTTGCTCTATAGACCAGGCTGGCCTTGGTCATTGAGATCTGCCTGCCTCTGCCTCCCAAGTACAAGGATTAAAGGTGTGCCCACCATCACTGACTGAGAAACTATACATTCTATACTCTATAGTTGCACCTGGGATTAAATGGGAGACAAGAGCTGTGTGAGCTGGGCTGTGATTTGAGTTCAGCTGAGAAAGCTAGCCTTGATTTTGACAATAGACACCAGTCATATGTTAATGGAGGACAATAAATTCCTGGGGGGGGTGAATGGAGACCCTTATTAATCCAAATGCCTGACCTTGGAGAAGGACTTCTGGGGTGCAGACTCTTACCCTACAGTCTCGTACTTAGTCTTACTGAATGGGCCTGTTCTTCTCACTCCTAAAAGGGAAGGACCTGATGTCTAACTCGTTTTCCCATTATACTGGACCATTCTGATTTCTCTGTATTTGTTAACTGAACTCTTGCCTTTAATGGCCTCAGGCTCTGGATCTGAATTGTAGACATCTTGTCCTTGGAATCAGGTGTATCTAGTAAATCTCTAACTTTCTTGATCTTAGTGTAATTGAAAAGTTGTTGCGGCCAGTAGACCTCTCCACCAACGCAATAATCCGAATCAGGCCAAATCAAACCGAATTAGAAAAAGCCCAGGTTTAATGGATGCCAGTGCTCCCCGGGGTGGACTTCCAATCTCCTAGTGAGGAGACTGGAAACCATGTTTGTTCTCTGGGGGGGGGAGCAGTTTAAATACCCTGTGGGAGTGGTCTTGAGTATCTTTGGGGAGGGGTCACTGTTTGGCGGACTTTCTCGGGGACTGAGGCAACTCTCAGGGGAGGGGGCTTGGATGGAACTTTCCACAGAAACATTCCAGACTTTTTGGATATATGGATGCCAGGGGCTGAGGTAAAAAACATTCCATATTCTTTGGGTATAGGGGTGCCAGGGGTGGGGTGAAGCCTTATCTGTCTCCTCCAATGAGGGCACAAGGCTCTGAGGGCAGGACATTACAGGAGTGGTTCTACTGTGTCTCTTCTCCATGCTCACACTTACGTGGGTTCGAGTCTTCGGCAGAATGCAGCTAGGTCAGTGCTTTCTGGTTGGTGCACACACCAGACCCTGACCAGATCTGGACCCCTTGATAAAATGTAATTTCTGTTTGAGGGTGTATCCCAGTTTAATCCTGCTGCTGTGATCAAATTCCCCAATGATGAGCAAGTCACAGGAGATGGAGAGATGGCTCAGCTCATCACACTGGCTGCCCTTTCAGAGGAGCTGGACTCAATTCCTACCACCCACATGGCTGCTCTCAATTGTAAAGGTTTAAGTAAAATGCTGCAGTTCCCCGAGTGGTGGCAGTGGGCAGCGGGCCATGAGACCACAATGCAGGTCCCTGAGCGGAGGCAGGCAGTGGGCAGTGGGTCCCGAGACCACGGCAAGCCATGAAGGCAGCCGGGTCCCAGGCAGGAAGTTGCGTGGTGGATGAGAGACTGAGCCGGATAGGCACACCATAAAGAGTGAAGATGGCTATTTATTTAGTGGGTTATAGAAGGGAAGAGAAAAGGGGGAAGAGCAGAGAGAGAGGAAGGGGAAGGGGAGAAGTGGAGGGAAGGAAGAGACAGAAGCTGCCTCTTAGAGAGAGATGGAAAGGAAGGGACTAAGGCTGGAAGCTGAAGATCAGTTTGCCTCAGCAGACAGGGGAGGGAGTGGGCGTGGCTTCTCTCTTATAGAAACAGGACAAACCATTACATCAACCATCTGTAACTCTAATCCCATGGGATCCAGTGCTCTCTTCTGGCCTCCACAGGCACCGCACACATGGTGCCCAAACATACACGCAGGGAAAACACTCATGTATAAAATAAAAATAAAGGGAAAAAATTGCTTGAGCAACTTCTGTTGGGTTTTGTTTGTTTTTTTGTTTTTCTGAATTTTTTTTTTTTTTTGGTTTTTCAAGACAGGGTTTCTCTGTGGCTTTGGAGCCTGTCCTGGAACTAGCTCTGTAGACCAGGCTGGTCTCGAACTCACAGAGATCCCCCTTCCTCTGCCTCCAGAGTGCTGGGATTAAAGGCGTGCGCCACCATCACCCTGCTTGAGCAACTTCTGAAGAAAAGTGTTTGTTTTAGTTCACAATTCCAGATTATAGGCCATCACTGGAGAAATCACAGAGGAGCTGGAGACCGCTGGTCACATGACATCCAGTCAAGAGCATATGTGCTTATGTGTTCCTCCTGATTTCTCCATGCTTATGCAGTTCAGGAGCCCCTGCCTAAAGAATGGTGCTGCCCACAGTGGTCTGGGTCCCCCCACATCAGTTCATTAAGACAGTCCTGCATAGACATGCCCACAGACAGCCCACTGTAGACAATCCCTCACTGACCCTCTCTTCCCAGGTACCTCTCAATTGTGTCAGGTTGACTGTGAGAAGGAACCATCACAGTGGGTCTGGGCAAAGCCCTGGTTGTCAGCACCTAACCAGCACCCCAGTGATGTAGGCCATCTTCTGAGCAGTGTGGGACCCACCTTCTGAAACATGTTGCCTCGTTAGCAGCACCTGTGTGCATCTGCTTGTAGTGGGAGCTGCTCAGCCTCTCAGACCCGAAGTAATCACACAGAAACTATATTATTTGCAATACTGTTTGGCCAATAGCTTGAGCGTATTTCTAGCTTACTCTTATATTTTTAGTTAACCCATTTCTATTAATTGTACATTACCACGAGGTTGTGGCCTACCGGCAAAGTTTTGGCAGGTTTAGTGCAGCATCTGTTGCCCAGCAGCGGCTACTTGACTTCCCCTGACTCTGCCTACTCTCTCCTCCTCTATCAGCTTGGAACTCCCACCTTGCCCTATTCTGCTAAGCCACTGGCCAAAACATTTATTCATTCACCAATAAAAGCAACACATAGACAGAAGGACTTTCCACACCATTTCCCCTTTTTTTGTTGTGTAAATAAAAAGGAAGGTTTTAACTTTAACATAGTAAAATTACATATAACAAAACAGTTATCTAGCAAGAATTATAGTTACAATATTTATATCTATTTTATCTTTTATCATAACTAAGGAAAACTTTAATTATAACTATCTATTCTTCAACTCCATCAAAGACTCCAGAAGGTTATAATATTACCTAAGTAAACAGGAAGTGCATTGTTAGCAGCTTCCAAAACTCTAGAAATGACAGAGACATCTTGCTTCCTGGAAAGTCATCCAGTGTTCTTCTGTATTGTTGGAGCATCCATATTTACTCTACAGGCCCATAGTATCTGGCAGACTTTCCCATGAAGCAGGAAATTTCAAAGACAGTTCCACTTATATTGGCAGTTTGTCAGTAACTTTCTTCTGTGTCCTGCAGAATGTCTGGCAGTTTCTTTCATGTAGCAGGAACCATGAAGGATCATCTCACCTTTAGGCAAGTTCAGCAGTCATTTCTCTGTGGGTCTTGCATGTCCAGTTCGTGCAGCATAGCATCAAACAGTTCAGACAATAGCAGTTTCTTGCCCAAATGGCTAACAAACTCCATAAGGAGCCTCTTCAATGCCCATCTTCCTCTTAAAGTAATTGCTGCTGCCAGGCACAGATGTGTCTCATTGTCATGAAAAGTCCTAAGTTCTTAAACATTGTAAATGACATATTTTGTAGTCTTTGAAAGGTTTGAAGAATGCCTATCCATCTGAAATACATCTCTGTACATCTAGAAAACTTAACTAACATGACTGCAAGTTTGACTATTATAGATAACTAACATGACTGCAAGTTTGACTATTATAGATAACTATCTATTAACCTGTATTTTAAATTATACATTATGTTTTTAAATGAGTTGCACAAACACAATACCTTAACCAAGACTAAAAATATACATATAACAAAATTGACCTAAAATATGTATCAATAGACCAAGATTCAAACCAGTGCAAAGTATTCATATCTATAGGATATCCCCTTTAAATGTAAACCAACATTTATAAACAATATTTGGGAATTTGGGCATATTTCTCTCTAAACTGCTTCCTGCTTTCTTATTGGGCAAAGTAATTTTTGAGGGTGTTCAGGGCAACCTTTCTGGGGGTCTGGGTTCATCAAACCACATTATTCAGAAGAAATCCATAGGTTCTTATCTTCTGAGGAAATAAAAGAACCTTTTTTCCAAAGCAACAAATACTTAGACCCAAATTTTGAAGTCAAGATATCTTTAAAATATATACGTTGGTTTAGCTTAGCAGCCCTTACAATGAAATATCTCTCTGAATTTAGCTCCTTTACAGTCAAAAAATTCAAAGAAAACACAATAATATACATAATCCTGCTAATCCACTGGCTGAAACAGATTTATTCATTAACCAATAAAAGCAACACAGAAGGACTTCCCACACCATCTATTGAGGATCCTTCAGTGGCTGGCTTCCCCTCTCTTTCCATGCCACCTCAAATTTAGGGTCTACTTCAGGTGTCTCTCCTTAAAAATCCTCCTAAGTTAAGTTGGTAAAACTCCTTTTTCTTAGTTTTTTAGATAGGACCTCGTGTAGCCCACAGTGGCCTTCAACACCTCCCGATTCCCCTGTCTCTGAGCACTGGGTGACAGGCATGTATCACCACAAACAGCTCAGTGTTTTGTAGAGCTCCTCACCCGCTTGCTCATGCTCAGTGTGTGTCCACAGTTTTGATCATGTTTGCAGATGTGATTTCCAGCGTGGTATAAATATTGATGTTTTCAAGTGCCGCTATGACATCACTTTTAAGTTTATCCCATGGAATCTAAACATCCTAGCGATCCAGTACCCACCCATGACTCACTTAAAAATACACACACACTGTTTCCTCCGCTTTTCCTTGAAATTTTATGTCTTTCACTTCCTCAGGGATTTATGTGTGATGTATCTTTAGGGTTACAGCTCTCTCACTTGTGCCCTCATCCTATTTGTCTGAAACAACTTAGCTGACATTTTTCATTTCCTGAATCATAAAGTTACAAGTTTCTTCTGGTTTGAGTTATAATTATAAATTTTAATAGTGCACAATTGATCAAACCACACAAATGTATAACGGATGAATAAATGATAAACAGTAAAAGTAAAATCATGTTGAAAATGAACCTCAGGACAGTGGTACTGAATGCCTTCTCAGATAATCTCTTCACTACACTGGAATGTAGCTCAGTTAGTGTTTGCTCGTGTGCATGAGGCCCAAGGTTTGATCCCCACACTGTGTAAGGGCAGGGGTCCACACTCCTATAACTCCAGCACTCAGGAGGGAGAGTCAAGAGGATCAGAAACCAAAGGTTATCCTCAGCTACAAGGCAAGCTTAAGGCCAGCCTGGGCTACATAAAACAGTGGAGAGGTAGCTCAGTGGTTAAGAGCACTTCCTGCTCTTCCAGAAAATTAGATCAGTCCCCAGCACCCATGCTGGGGCCTGATATTCGCTCACACCCCCACCCCCTCCTTCAGCTCCAGGGGATCTGATACCTTCTGGCTTACCCACATTCGTGTGTGCATAATCACATGCTTACATAAATAAGAAATAATTGCCGGGCAGCAGTGGTGTACAGCTTTAATCCCAGCACTCAGGAGGCAGAAATGGGAGGATCTCTGGGAGTTCAAGGCCAGCCTGGTCTACAGAGCGAGTTCTAGGACAGGCTCCAAAGCTACAGAAGAAAAAAAAAAAAAAACCTGTCTCAAAAAAACAAAATATAAATAATAATAATAATAATTTTGAAATCTAAGGAGATTATTTATTGCTAGTGTGAGACCAGGACCAGCATTTTCCATCTATCCAGTCATAAGCACAGAAAGCCATTGTTCATACTTGATAGGAGGAACATGGGATTTTAGAAACAAAACAATGAAGGAAAACCTCAGTGCTGGAGAGATGGCTCAGTGGTCAAAAGCACTTGCTGCTCTTCCATGGGATTCAGGTGTAGTTCCTGGCACCCACATCAGGTGACTCACTCTCTGTTTCTATGCCCCTCTCTCTTCTCTCCTCTTCCCTCCCCTCCCCTCCTTCGTCCCTCCCTCCCTCTCTCCCCTCTCTCCTCCCCTCCCCTCCCTCCCTCTCTCTCATCTCCAGGGACCCAGTGCTCTCTGGCCTCAGCAAGCACTATACACATATGATACACATAAATGCACGCAGCCACACACATATGTATAAATTTAAGAATAAGAGAATAAGTCTAAAAAACCAAACAACTCATTGCCGTTCAATGTGGCCCACTGAGCTGTAGCCCCAGGCCATTCTGTTAAGGATCTGTGTTGTTAAGGCACCGGGTCACTCAGTTCTTTGGTCTGCTTCTGAATTCTATACCAAAAATCACACTGTGACCTATTACCCAAAATTTGTATTTAATTATTTATCCTAGAACTTCCTTTTAAATCTTATTTATTATTGTGTGGATGTGTTTGGAAATAGGTGTGTATGGGTGTTGGAGTCAGAAGAGTCATAGAACTTCCTTTGGGTTTTTTTTTAAGATTTTATGTGTGTGTGTAATGTGTGCAAGTGCCCTAGGAGGCCAGAAAAGGGCATCAGATTCCCCTGGAGGTGGAGTTACAGGAGGCTGTAAACTTCCTGCCTTGGGTGCTGGCAACTGAACTCAGGTTCTTTTGCAAGAATGGGGAATGCTCTTTACCCACTGAGCCATCTCTCCAGCCTGACGGAACTTAATACGAAAATAATTAGAAACAAAAAAGAGGGCCTGTGAGGTGCCTCAGCAGGTACAGGAGCTTGCAGCCAAAGCCTGATGATCCAAGTTCGATCCCCAGAACCCACAAGGTGGGAGGAGAGAGCTGACTCCATACGCGATGCGGCACAGGAGCGCTTGAATGCTCACACCCCCGTGCTCGCGCTCGCGCACGCGCACACACACACACACACACACACACACACACACACAATTAGTAAAAAATAAGTAAATGATGGACCCTGTTGACATCTGCGATGGAGCGGGTGAAGTTTTACCTTTTCGGAAAGCAGGGAGGCAGATGGGAAAGAGCCAGTTCTAGAAGAGCACCTCTTGGAAGTCTAAGAACTGCCCCCTTAGAGTCTGGGGTGCAGTACCTGCAAAGCTCAGACTCTAAGCTCAGAGATTCCCAGCCGTTTGAAAATGACTGAAGAACTGGAATCAACGGCTTGGAAGGTGGCTCACTTGCTGCACAAACATGAGGACCTGAGTTAAAATCTCCAGCATCCATAGGAAAGCTAGGTGTGGCTATCTGGCTGTACCTCCGCACTGGGTGTGGCATAGGGAGGGGGATTGCTGGAGCTTCTGGCCACTAGTCTAGCACCAGGTTCATTGAGAGAGCTTGGAATAAATAAGGTGGGAGGTAATGGAGCCAGACATCTGGTATCCTCCTCTGATCTGCACATGGGAGAGTACTCCTGCGGAGATCAGAGTACAGGTGGCAGGAGTCGGTTCTCTCCTTCCTCGGTCATCGGGCTTAGCAGCAGGTGCCTTGACATGCTGACCCAATGCACCAGCCCTCCCTGCACTTACCTTTGTAAGTAATCACAATATATATAATGGTTTGTCAAGAAACATCCACAGGTAATTCTGACCGTTGCATCCTGTCTTCCAGGTGTGAACGGCATTTCCCCACCACGGTGGTGTCTGGTCCATACCTCAGCCCGGGGGAGGATGTAGACACCTCGGCTCTGCAGATGAGTGGTTCAAACCGGCACGAACCCCTGCCTCCAGCCCCCCTCACAGACAAGTCGGCCGTGGAGTAGGCTGGACACTTTCTCTCATCTTCTCAGGGTTTCAGGATTTTTTTATTTTCTTCATTTCCTTTTTTTTTTCCTGTGGCTGAACATTCATAATCATGGGGGACCAGCAGTTGTACAAGACCAACCATGTGGCCCACAGTGGTGAGAACCTCTTCTACCAACAGCCACCTCTTGGTGTCCACAGCGGGCTGAACCACAGCTATGGGAGTACAATCTCGGGGGCCGGAATGGATGCCCCGCAGGCCCCACCCATCTCGCCTCACTTCCCTCAAGATACTCGGGATAGTTTGGGCTTGCCGATTGGCTCCAAAAACCTTGGCCAAATGGATACCTCCAGGCAGGGAGGATGGGGAAGCCATGCAGGTCCTGGGAACCACGTCCAGCTTCGTAGCAACTTGGCCAACTCAAACATGATGTGGGGGTCGCCGGCCCAGGTAGAGCCCACTGATGGCTACCAGTACACTTATTCCCAGGCCAGCGAGATCCGGACCCAGAAACTCACCAGTGGTGTTTTACACAAGCTGGACTCTTTCACCCAGGTGTTTGCCAACCAAAACCTGCGAATTCAGGTCAACAATATGGCCCAGGTGCTGCACACTCAGTCAGCAGTGATGGATGGAGCCTCGGATAGCGCTCTTCGCCAGCTGCTCTCTCAGAAGCCCGTGGAGCCCTCAGCATCAGCTATAGCGTCTCGCTACCAGCAGGTGCCCCAGCAGCCTCACCCTGGCTTCACAGGTGGACTGCCCAAACCAGCCCTTCCGGTCGGGCAGCATGCTCCCCAAGGGCACCTGTATTATGACTACCAGCAGCCCCTGGCCCAGATGTCAATGCAAGGAGGACAGCCACTGCAAGCCCCTCAGGTGCTGTCCAGCCATATGCAACCAATGCAGCAGCACCAGTATTACCCACAGCCGCCGTCTCAGCAGCAGCAAGCTGGACTGCAGCGGATCTCAATGCAGGAAATGCAGCAGCAACCGCAGCAACAGATTCGCCCCTCACAGCCTCAGCAGCAGCAGCAGCTCCAACTGCAGCAGCGGCAGGGTTCACTGCAGATACCTCAGTATTATCAGCCCCAACCCATGATGCAACACTTGCAAGAGCAGCAGCAGCCCCCGATGCCCCTGCAGCCCCCTTCCTATCATAGGGACCCTCATCAGTATACCCCGGAGCAGGCACATGCTGTCCAGCTGATCCAGCTGGGCTCCATGCCGCAGTATTACTATCAGGAGCCTCAACAGCCCTATAGCCACCCCCTCTATCAGCAGAGCCACCTGTCCCAGCACCAGCAGCGTGAAGACAGTCAGTTGAAGACCTACTCTAGCGACAGGCAGACTCCGGCTATGCTGAGCTCCCACGGGGACATGGGACCCCCAGATACAGGGGTGGTAGACCCAGCAAGCTCAGAAATGACCCGAGTCAGCAGTACCCTTCCTCACCAACCGCTCCTGTCCCCCAGTGGAATCCACCTCAACAACGTGGGGCCCCAGCATCAGCAGCCGTCTCCCAGTGCGATGTGGCCCCAGGTACCTCAGAGTCAAGCTCTCTCCCCTTATCTGCGTGTGCAGCAGGCTCTGCCAGGCATGAGTCTCAGCAGTGCCCAGTTCTCTCTCCAGCCTTCATCCTTTCTGCTCTTCATGTGTTTCACAAATGTTAATCGACTTATGCCAGGCACTATCTGTGCCAGGTATTGGGATGCAGAATCAGTATGGATTCAGTCCTTGGCCCTGGGGATTTGTCATCTCATTAAGGAGATGACAGAACACTGTAGTTCATCATAAATGGTCGATGTGATGATCCAGACTAGAGTCAGTTCAGTCACAGGCTGCAGGGCAGAACTTGGCTCCTATGCTTACAATCCTGGCTTAAGGACCTGAGCTCCACCCCCCCAAGATCCACATGGAGGAAGGAGAGTACTGACCCCCACAGTTGTGTTTTGACCACCACACGCATGCTGTGGCACACACAGTCACACATGGTACATAAATAAATGTGATAAAATTAGCCACGTGGACAGAACCTGGAGAACAACAGCCAAAGCTGACCTCTGGCCTCCGCTCATATGCCCCCATGTGTATACATAATCATACATAACCACATGCACCTGAACACATACAAACACGTGTACAGTGTCTAGATCAGAGACAAGGGGATCACATAGTGGGGACTTCTCACCCCTGCTGGATCCCTATCCTTGGGTTATTCCCCAAGACACAGATAGTCCTCTGATCCCTGCAGAAACACTGCGCATGTGTGCTTCCCCATCTCACACACAGACACACACTGTACATGCACTGGTAGACACGAAGATGTCCAGTCTCCTGGACAGATGTCCCCGTTAGTGCAGTGCAGAGTGGCTGCAGACAGAACAAGGAGGACAGAGGGGGTTGTGTCCCAGCAGGCTTGGGGCTGGCTTCAGCACCGAGTGTGGAGCAGTGTCATTATTTAGGGAGTAGGGGAAAGAAATCAAATGCAGAACAAAAGCAGGGTCATTGTGAGCAGAGAAAGTTCTAGAAGGGTAGATTCTGGTGTTCAGCCTCTTGAGATTCCTCCCTTTAGAAATAACGTTTGTGTTTTCTCTTTTCTCGTTTTCTTTTGGTGTCCTGTTTGTCTCAAAATTAGATGCACCTACCTGATGGGAGAACGCAGCCAGGGTCCCCGGAATCAAGGTATGCTCAGAGCTGTGGGATATTTGGGAGTCTGTAGGTTTTCTGGGTTGTTTAAATGACTCATTTCTAAATTCAAGGCCAGTGTTTCTAAGAAAGTGTAGGAGCAGCAGCAGCAGCTGTGTATGAGCAATTAGCTGTGTGCTTAACCCTGTGTTATGTAAAGTAAAATACCAGTAAGGCAGACTCGCTGTCGGGCGCCTGTCAATTTGAGTCCTCAATTACCGTCAGCTACTGCTGCTCTCCTTTTAGAAAGCTGGGCTCAGAGCTGAAGGCACACCTGAGCAGGGAGCAGCGATGGTTCGGCTCCCAAGCCTGCGCTCCCTTCTTTATCCACTCAGCCACTGAGGACTTAGTGAGCCCCTCCTGTGTACCAGGGTTAGCCCTGGGCTTTGGGCCTGTGGCAGAGAATAGTACAGACTCAGAAGGCCTGGAGAGATGGAGGGCTGTGTCCCGTATGGCATGATTTTAAGAAGATTCTTTCTGCTGGGGAGACGGATTAGCAGTAAAGAGCACTTGCTGGTCTTGCAGCAGACTGGAGTTGGGGTCCCAGCACCCACACAAGGTGGCTCACAGCTGTCTGTAACTTCAGTTCCAGGGAATCTGGTGCCCTCTTCTGGTCTCCCCAGGTACTGGGCACACATAAACAATGAACAAACATATAAGCCACTGAAACACTCCCAGGCCAGTGAGATGGCTCTTCAGGTAGAGGTGTTTACTGCTAAGCCTCATGTCCTGAGATTGAATATGAACCCTGGGACCTATATAATAAAAGGAAAGAACTGGCTCCAAGTTGTCCTCTGACCTCCACACACTCACTATGACATGCATACACATGTGTGCACATGCCTGCACACACAATAAATAAGTCTAATTTAAAGTTTTACTTTTTTAAAGAAAGAACACTCTTGCTTCCCCTGAGCCTCAGTTTTTCCATCTGTACATTCAACTTGGTTCTCTAGAGGATATTAAGGCCGTGGACAGAGGAAGATTAGATAAATAAAATGGGTGCATTGTAGGTGTGAGGCCTTGTGGTAAATTCCTGTTTCCCCGCCTCAATGTGTGTGTCCTTTCCATGTGGCTCTACCGTTCAGCAGTGGCCAAACCAAAGGAGCGTTCGGGGAACAATTTGATGCCAAGAACAAGCTGACTTGCTCCATCTGCCTGAAGGAGTTCAAAAGCCTGCCTGCCCTGAACGGCCACATGCGGTCCCATGGGGGAATGAGGGCCTCCCCCAGCCTCAAACAGGTCAGCAAGAGCCTGCTCCGTCCTTTGCAGGTCGTGTGCTGCTTGCTTTGCTTTGCCGCTGTCAGCGTGAGATGGGGGATGTGTGACTTTTGTGGGCGCCAGGGGAGGTGTGGTCCTCCCTGAGAGTCAGCCTGATGACACAGCCCCCACTTCCCTGGCTTTATAGACAAGTGTCAAAAGAAAGGTTCCTAAAGAAAACGCCACCTCTTTCCCTAGAGAAGGGTGCAAAAGGAACTATGTAAATGAAAACTACGTAAATATGTAAATACAATGTATGTAAGTATGCGACTGTAAAGAATACTACTTGCAGTACTCAAGACCATGACCAGGTGGCTTTTGAGATCAGTGGTCAGTGGCTAAGAAAAAGCGTGTAACTCTCGCGCTCTTGACCAGAAGTTTCCGTTCATCCATGAAGTGATTGGCTATAGGTAGGGTCCAGTGACCCTGTGATGCCCTCAGTATAGGAAATCATCTCTGGGTTAGGTCAGAACACATAGAATTTTCTGAAAAGTCTTTGAATGTTGATTTTATGAGATTCACTCTCCCATCCCTATTTCCTGGCCAGATAAAAGAGTTTGTCCTCACCTTTTAAAGTACGTTGCCAGCAATAGCCAGGCAGGAAGTATAGGCAGGGCAACCAGATGAAGAGGATTCTGGGAAGAGGAAAGGTGCAGAGTCAATTCCAGTCAGATGCAGAGGAAGCAAGATGAGAATGCCTCACTGAGAAAAGGTACCAAGCCATGTGCCTAAACATAGACAAGAATTATGGGTTAATATAAGTTGTAAGATCTAGCTAATAATGAGCCTGAGCAAATAGGCCAAATAGTTTAAAATTTAAAAAATAAATTTAAAAAAGGGAGTACATTGCCAGGTGGGTCATGGCACACGCCTGTAGAATCCCAGTGCTCAGGAGGATTTGCTGCAGGTTGGAGGCCAGCCTGGTTTCTATAGCAATTCTGGGCTAGCATAGACAACATAGCAAGATCCTATCTCAAAAACAGAAAAGAAAGATGGTTTTAAGCCTGGTGTGGCATTACACACCTATAATCCCAACACTCAGGAGGCTGAGGCAGGAGGATTCTGAGTTTGAGGCCAGCTTGTGCTATCTATAGAGACCCTGTCTTCAAGAAACAAATAAAACCACAGCATGTATTGTATTTTCAATGTGGTTTCCTAACAATACAATTCAGGCTGCAATGCCTGTTTCCATTAGAGACGTGAATGACCTCTGCCCAAGGAAGGAACTCTCCTACATAAGATCACATGTTCAGTTTTGACGGAATAGCAGTCCCTGTTCTTTACTTCAAAAAGCCATGAAAGCCACCAACTTAAAAAAAAACTATGTTTTCATATAGAAATGATACCTTAAATGTAGCTCAGGGACCCAGAGTTACAGGAAGGAAACCCCCAGCTATATGGTACTCTCTTCCCCACCACCGATGTCCTGGAAACTCTAAGGAAAAGCAAGTCTGTCCCCCTGGGAGAGCTGCTTTCAGCTCAGGGTCAAAGCCTTTGTTGTCTGTGTAGGAGGAAGGAGAGAAGGCCCCACCGCCACCGCCACCGCCTCAGCCTCAGCCTCAGCCTCAGCCCCAGCCGCCACTGCCACCTCCACCTCCGCCGCCACCGCTCCCTGCTGAGGCAGAACGCCTCACGCCTATGGTCATGCCCGTGTCTGTCCCTGTCAAGCTTCTCCCACCCAAGCCCAGCTCTCAGGGGTTCACCAACAGCGTCGCTGCCACCCCCTCGGCCAGAGACAAGCCAGCGAGCTCGATGTCGGACGACGAGATGCCTGTGCTCGTGAGGATGACCCTGTCCCCCCCTCACTCTCCCCAAGGGGCTGCCCCCTGTGCGCCTGCTGTGAGTCGCTGCGCTGCCACACCTGCCTGGGGTGGGGACATCGCTTTGCTTTCCTGAAGATGAGGACAGCTTTTCCAGCCACTGGCCTGAGCTCAGACCTCATGCAGGCTCCCTCTGAGGGGGAGGCCACCTGCAGTGGACAGCCATTCCTTACTAAGCCTGGGTCTGATTCTGAGAGCTGAGCCTTCACATGTTCAAACATCGATGGTACTCCAATCGGCAGAAACCAATATAACCTTACCAGTTACTAAGAAACGAAAAGTATATCTGCCCCAATAGTGAACACCTGTTGCCCTGCCCTGGCCCTTTCCCTAGACCGCCAGGTCTCCCCGGATCCAGCTGCCACTCTTGGAATGGCAGGTCCTCTGAGAAATCGCTGCACCATCTGCTCAGATGAACTGCCTTGTCAATACCTTTACTGTCACACCTGCTTAAATACCCTGGGGCCTCAGAGCCACTCCAGTCCCCATAATAAGCCCAGGAGAGCCAGGCACCGTAGATCTCAGGAAAGCAAAGTGATTTGTGTTTCTCACTCACTGTTAAGTTCTCTTTGCCTTCCTCATCCCCTTCTCTTCTCTCTGCCCTGGGGAAACTGTGACCTCCGTGGTTGGCTCTATCAGACTGCCTCTTCCCACAGTATAGTGTGTTGGGTCTTATATGTCCTCAGAGAAAGAGTGACTCCTGGAAGTCTAGAAGACGTAAGGGTAGGGTTGAAACATCCAGAAAGAACTGGTTTGGGTTCTTGTGTGACTCTGAGTTAGAAGAAGAGAGACTGAGGGGCAGCCTCCATATTCTGGCCAGAGGGGGCTAGCACCCAGCAAAGACGAAATGGCATGCCTACACACACGCCCCTTGCCTGGGGAAGTCAGGAGATTTGGTGTGAAAGGCACTGTGCCGTCCTGTCCTGGAAGTCCCCTTCACACAGGGACTACAGCCACCCTTGTCATTCAAGGCAGTGCGAAGGTGAGGGCTAAGGAGAAGCCTATGCCCTGGAGGAGGCAAGATGGAAATACAGATGTCTCCTGCTGAAACATTCCTGTTACATGTCTTCAGCTTTACACACTATTAAAAGTTCTACTCACTGTCCTTTGAAGTTGTGGGTCTTGGTCTTCTCCCAGGCTAGTGACAGGCAGCTATACCATAGAATCCTCTCTCCTGATGCTGAGCAGGGCGCTAAGCCACAACTCCCAGTTAGTTAAGTGATTATGAGGGGAAAGAATAGAGATTGTTATGCACTGGGCTATGCAGCTGGGATGGCCTGCGGGTGAGGGGCATTAAAGTCAGTTCTGACTTAACAATATTTTTGTTTTACTGTGGATTATCTGGATTGTAGCATAAACCAAGGTGCACCCGGGTGGGTGAGTCCAACAGGAAGACAGTGGTTTTGCTGTATGGGTTCTGAGTAGGCTCAGTCAGAGGGGTGAACTTGGTTTAATGGAAGGGTGAGAGAGACCCCGTCAGCTGACAGGCAGGCTGACGTAGAACCAGGCAGGTGAAATGGATAAAGAATGGAAGCCAAGGGGACTGGAGAGATGGGCTCAGAGGTTAAGAGCATTGTCTGCTCTTCCAAAGGTCCTGAGTTCAATTCCCAGCAACCACATGGTGGCTCACAACCATCTGTAGTGGGGTCTGGTGCCCTCTTCTGGCCTTCGAGCATACACACAGACAGAATATTATATATACAAAATAAATAAATATTTTTTAAAAAAAGAATGGAAGCCAAGTGCTTGATGTAAAAACCGTTTTAAAATCCAAAAAAGGGCTCTGGATTCTGATCTCAGCTCTGAGGTAGAGACAGCTTAAGAATGGCCCTCTCGGAGCTGGAGAGATGGCTCAGAGGTTAAGAGCATTGCCTGCTCTTCCAAATGTCCTGAGTTCAATTCCCAGCAACCACATGTAATGAGGTCTAGTGCCCTCTTCTGGCCTTCAGGCAGAAAGAATAAAGAATATTGTATACATAATAAATAAATAAATATTTTGGAAAGAAAAAAAAAGAATGGCCCTCTCAGAGTCCCGATTTCCCCCAGAGTGTTGGACTTACCAGTGGCCGTCTCCCTCCTCCCGGGGCAGGAGCTCTATAAAATACTGTTTTTGACTCTGCCCCCCAGAGTCCATAGTTAAAATACTTCAGATGTGAGCCTAGTGGGGCATTCTGTGTGATGTACATTCTGAGAGGCGCCTCTGGTCCGGGTGGCTCAGAGAGGCTTGCCTGGGAGATAATAAATCGTTATTTTGAGGTGGAAGGACCAGAAGGCGCCTAAAAAGAACTTTTTGACCCTGTGATCTTAAGTTTGGACTCCAGGGCAGAGTTGAGACCACCCAGAGCTCCTTAGATTTTACTTAGATGACCTCCTCAGTGACCGGGACAGAGCTTAAAAGTTTCCAAATTTGCTCCTCAGTTAGAGGTGGGGATGGCAAAGCCCGGTTTTCCAAGCATTCTCCTCTGCAGCCTCTCTCCTCCTCAGCCTCTCGGTCCCTCGGGGTCCCTTCCAGGCCTCAGGCTGTGAAGCGCCCTACTTGAGGAGGGAGACCGGAGGACTCCAGTCGAAGGAGACCCGCGCTAGCGTTCAGGAACCTGGACGCTGAAGCCCCGAGCCCCTCTGCTCCCTCTTCTCCCCGTCCCCACCCAAGAGTTCCCGTCCTAGAGGCTGAGAAGGCACCTTGGAAAACAAGGGAGCTGAGGGAGAAGTAGGGACGGGAGCGGGGGCAGAGCCCACACTACTGAAGGCAGGCGGTGAGAGGGGCCCAAAGCTGAGGGACATGGGGGCACAGGCCTAGAGGCAGCTGGTCATGTGACCATATAAACCTTTCCCATCACCCCTTGCTGCTGTCTTCACTCGCCACTCTGGTCACTGCAGCTGCCTGGGCACCTCAGCCGCCCAGAGCTTCTCCACAGGTACCCCCGGCTGGCTGTCACACGCAGCTCTCGGCTTTTGGGGGTCGATGCTGGCCTCGCACCCAAGTCTGTTTCCGTCCGGCTTTGGCATACCCTGCTTCTCTCCTTGACGTGCATGTGTGGACTGGCTAGTGTATATGTATCCGTGTGGCAGGTTCCCCGGACTAGGCTCAGTTCTCCCGCCATAACCTAAACTCGCTCTGCTGACAGGAAGCAGATGAGGGTGCCTCAGAGGGGCGTGACAGGGAGCGTCTCCAGGAGAGCCCGTTACAACGGCCTGGAGAACTGCGGGCCATTGTGCCCGGCTGTGGGGATGGCTGAGGAGCCTGTGCTGGGCGTGAACGCCCTCCTGCCCCTCAGCCTTGGGCTTTGCATCCCTGAGGAGAGGATTCCGTCTCCTGCTCGGAGCATGTGTGAGCTGCCCCTGCAGGAGCAGTGGGGGCACTAAAGAGCCACTCTGCTGGCTGTTCTGCACTCGGAACAGATGGACATGTAGTGATAAGCCAGAGAATCTGAATTTATTACTTCTTGCCGATCCACTCTACCCTTTGCAGACCTTCGGATTTTCTTTCTTAACCAGCCCAAGGCAGGCGTGGTGGGAGTGAGAGGGGATAGGAAGGGAGGCAGTCTCTCTCCTACCCCCTTAGAACTTTTGAGATCCCTGGCCAAATCTGTGGGAAGGGCAGGGATAGGCAGCCTGTACTTAGAAAGGGGCTAGTGACTGGGATGTCCAGGCTGAATCCCAACTATTCCTCTCACTCTAGGAAATCCCCCGGAAACAGCATCCACCCATCACCGCCAAAGTTGAGGAGCCCCTCAAGACCCTACCAGAGAAGAAGAAGTTCCGGCACCGGCCTGAGCCGCTCTTCATCCCGCCACCGCCTTCTTCCTATACTCCCAACCCCACTTCTTACTCGGGGGCCACCCTATACCAGAGCCAGCTGCGCTCCCCACGCATCCTCGGGGACCACCTGCTCCTGGACCCCGCCCACGAGCTGCCCCCCTACACGCCGCCACCGATGCTGAGCCCGGTGCGCCAGGGCTCAGGGCTCTTCAGCAATGTCCTCATCTCGGGCCACGGCCCAGGAGTGCACCCCCAGCTGCCCCTCACTCCCCTCACGCCCACGCCACGCGTGCTGCTGTGTCGCTCCAGTGAGTCATCCCTTAACCCTGGTGTCACCCCTGTCTATTCTGGTTCTACCCTGAGTGGGTGGGGAGTGTCACTTTCTTCAACTGGCTAGTTTATCCCTCGGATTTCCGGGAAGTATCAGTTACGTGTTCCGGTAACTTTGTGAGGTGTTCTTAAATTCTCAGCATCTTGTTTAGTGACTCTAGGGAATTAATGTAAGGAGAAAAGCTAGTAAAAGTGTCTTTGGGATAAAGAAAAGGAAACTGTGCACACTCAGTCTGCCTTGGGTTGTCTACAAGATGCCAGAGCAAAATACGGGCTGGGTGAGAGAAGAGCCTTGTTACTGCTGATTGGCTAATTACTGGCTTGCTTTCATGTCGTAGGAAGTTTTCCTTGTTGGCCAGTAAACTCTAGTTTCTGTTTCAGGCAGCATCGATGGCAGCAATGTGACAGTCACCCCAGGACCTGGAGAGCAGGCTGTGGACGTTGAACCGTAAGGAAAAACCAATTATTCTTTAGAGCACAAGCATCAGATAAGGAAAGGTCTGGAAGCTTCTAGAAGGGCAGTCAGGGCTTCTGTAGTCAGTGGCCACTGAGAGGGGAGAGTTGTGGACATGGCTGGACCGTGGCTTTTCTTAAGTACTACTGTTTCCTTTTGCTGCTAGTGTTTCAGAGTCTTTTCTTAGGACGAAATGTGAAACCCTGAAGTCAAAGAATCTAGCATCCCCACCTCCACAGGCCTGAGTCTAGACTCGGACACTTTGACATCCCCAGTGCGTCCCACATCCCCCTGTGAGACTCTTGGCCAGTCTTCTGAATGGGTCTGTTGAGCGTTTGAATCATTCATGATCAGTAGAAGGTACAGCACTCACACACACATTAGTGGCTTATACGTTCCAAGACCTCCAGCTCTGGGCACCTGAAACCTCTGATAGTACCATATCCGGTGTATAACCACTGCGGAGCCTAGGTAGTCTCTCTGATAACAACTGATTAACAGGCAGATACCTTCTACAGTGCCAATACTGTAGACAAAAGGAGGAGTCACGCCTGAGGCAGATAAACTGGCTGGCTCGAGATTTTAGCACATTTTTTAAAATGGCATGAAAGTAACACAATTATTTCTGGACTTTTCCATTTAATATTTTCAGACATTAGTTGATCAGGAGTAACTGAAAACCACAGAAAGCTATGGGAAAAGAGGCACTCACTACTTTACTATGGAAGGGGAAAGTGGTTCATCTCATGAATGAACTTAGAAAAGAGACCACGTAGTACAGAGCTTTCTAGAGTCCAGAATCAGAATGCTCAAGCTGACACCATTCTAGTTTGAGTCGATTTTCTGAGGCCTTTGTTGGTTCCTTGGCCAGGAATCATGATTACTGCCATGTTCATATCACAGACCTTTGTGAGCTCAGGTTGTATAATGTAAGCGAAAGTGGTCTGGAAGGGATAAATACACAGATTCTTTACACTGCTGAACACGTGTACCCCACTTCCAGTTCCATGGTATTATCAGCCGTGCAGTAGGCAACTCCTCTCTTGGAATTATCTGTCTTCCACTCCAGTTTCAGGAAGCTGAGAATCCAAGGCAAAGGGCTACCTTGCCCCTCCCCCAGCCCCCAGCCTTAAAGCTACCCTTTACCAGTACAAAGGCTATTCCTGGGCTTGGAGGGCCCTGCCACGAGGAACTGCATTGGCATCCTTCTTGTGACTCTTGCAGAAGGAGCTGCTTTCTTGTGTCTTCATTTCCTGACAGTTGCCCCTGGCCTAGGCCACCACATTGAAGACCACACTGTTTTTCTTGTCATTAAAGACGCATCAACATTGGCTTGAGATTCCAAGCAGAGATCCCAGAACTGCAAGATGTCTCCGCCCTGGCTCAGGACACACACAAGGCCACGCTGGTGTGGAAGCCGTGGCCTGAGCTGGAAAACCAGGCCCTCCAACAACAAGGTACTGGCACTTGTGAGGAGCCAGGTGGGTGAGGCTGGCTTCTCTAACAGGGACCTCCGGCTCCAGAATGGGGGTGGGTTCTCGTGGCTCCGACCCAGTCTGATGCTGTGACTTCTTCTCAGCAGTGGAGAATCTTTTGAATTTGTGCTGCTCCAGTGCGCTGCCGGGTGGAGGGACCAATTCTGAATTTGCGCTGCACTCTCTCTTTGAGGCCAAAGGTGATGTGATGGTAAGGACGGCTTTCTGGATGCGCTGTCTCAGGGAGGGGCTGCAGACCTGAAAGCAAGCAGAAGGCAAAACCGCCAGCTGGGTTCCTGCTAACACAGCTGTTACTAAATTATAATCAGGGGCACATATGTTCTAGGAAGCTAGAATTTCACCTCATTTGTCAGTGATGGAGGTAGAAGGAAAGCCTGGCTGAAACAAGAATTGGCCCCGAAGGTCCTCCCGGCTGTGGAAATCAGCTAAACTTGAAAGCCTCCAGACCTCTTTTCTCTAACGTTGATTGTTCCTCTTTTCCACCTTTAACATGGTTCTGAATGGGGCTGGAGAGATGGCTCAACAGTTAAAAGCACCACCTTCTCTTCCAGAGGTCCAGAGTTCAATTCCCAGCAACCACATGGCAGCTTACAACCATCTCTAGTGGGATCTGATGCCCTCTTCTGGCAGGCACGCACAAATGCAGACAAAACACTCACTTTAAAATTTATATACACGCACCAGGCGATGATGGCGCACGCCTTTAATCCCAGCACTCGGGAGGCAGAGGCAGGCAGATCTCTGTGAGTTCGAGACCAGCCTGGTCTACAGAGCTAGTTCCAGG
>NC_022028.1:3148408-3155639 GCF_000317375.1 Microtus ochrogaster | reverse complement strand
TGATGCCCATAATAAAAGCCAAAGAGGGCGCCAAATCCCTGAAAGCTGAAGTTACAAGCAATTTTGAGCCACCTGATTGGGTGCTATGAACCAAACTCCCGCCCTTTGCAAGAGCAGTGTACACTGAATCACTGCTGTCTCTCCAGACCCTGCCCATTGATTTTTAATCCCTAGAGGGTTTCTTTGGTGCCTTGGGCAGACCTCCCTTAGGTAGATGCTGAATGCGTGCTCTTAGGGATCTGATAGCTCTATTTCCAGTCCTTCACTAGGAACTAAACGCAGCCCAAAAGTGAAGCCTCTCCCGTCATCCTGTCCTCACCTGGCAGAAAGGCCTCAAGGCCATTCATGAAACATGGTGAGACCAAAGACACTTCCCTGGGGGTCAGTTTCAGCTGGCAGCAACTGGAAGAAAGACAAGCACAAAATGGACAATTGAGATAAAGGCATCACATAACCATAGGCCGAAGGAGCCAACTACATCATTTCCTGCTTGTGTGGGTGGAAAGACATGGGAGTCCGCCAGCCTGCCCTGAAAACCGTTTCATCTCCTCTTAATCCCAGCATCCTCTGCTAGCCTTTAAACCCCTGGCAGGCCATCCCAACCTCCTGGATCCCTTCCCAAACTTCTCTGCGTGGTGGGTAGGGCTGTGGGCTGGCTAAAAGATGCTTCCGATCAGTGCTGGAGAGATGCTACTGCCCTTGGCCTTAGGTTGCACTGGATGCCGGGACCCTGGGGCTGGTCATGGCCAGCCGTGAGCCACTTCATCAAGGACACAAATCCTCTCCGATTGTCCCCAGCGTGGTAAACAAGCACTATTTCATTTTTATGTACATCACGACATGAAAAGGACCGGAAAGCCTCAGGCTAGAGCACACCCACCCCAGCCCCAAGCAAAACATAACAGGCAAATGTTACCAAGATCTTTAAAATCTGCTAAAATACACTGAGCTTTTGGGATTGAGGATTGTTGATTAATCCTCTCCAACTCTTTTCCCCTCAGGTAGCTTAGGAGAAACTTACTTTCTGAAATCATTTCAGCCCTTGGTGAGCAGAAGTGGGGGCTTCCATCACCTTCCTTGTCCCGTCACTTGCCTTCTTCTAGCAGTGATTAGACCTCAGGCCCAGAGAATATTCTAGAATTATGAGCATATGGGACAAACAACACTATGCCTAAAGTCAGGCACAAGTCCATGCCTTTAACAGTTGCCTGTCAAATCAGACAGCTGAGTTTGTCCATCTTATGTCCCAGCTACTTTGGCTCCACTCCAAAACCTCCAATTTGGTTCCTGGATGTCGCTGAGTTCTGTCCCATCACAGCCCTGACCTGCCTTGGTCTATGTGCAGACCCATTCTCTCACTCCCAGCTGGACTTACCTTCTAGTTCTCCCTTGGCTTCCAGCGCTGAGGCTGTAACCCACCTGACTCCTGGATTTCACTTTAGACTCCAGTTACTGTTCCGGTTTGGCTGTGATAAAACACTGACCAGAACCAGCATAGGGGAGGAAGGGGTTCATTTGAGTTATATCTTACAGTCTATCATTGGGGGAAGCCAAAGCAGGGACCAGGAGATAGGAACAGAAGCGGACCATGGTGGAAGGCAGCTTATCCTCAGCTACCTTTTGTGCACAGTCCAGGCCCGCCTGCCCAGGGATGGCACCATCCACAAACAGCTGAACCCTCCTCCATCAATTAACAACTAAGAAAATGTCTCACAGACGTGGTCACAGGCCAATGTGGTGGAGGCAATTTTTCAGTTGAGGTGTCCTCTTCACAGGCATGTCAAAGTTTGTGTCAAGTTGACCAAAACCTAAGTGGGACACCCAGAGAAGGAAGTCAGATCCAGGCTCTGCTGTGCTCCGGAGGAAAGACAACAAGATGGGTTTCCTGGACAGAGAGATGCGAGCCTGTGGAAACCCCCTCATTCTGGACCAGGGAGGTGGGCGTCTGGCCCCGACCTGCTGGCAGCCTGCCAAAGCTGGAGAGCCTGGCCAGTGGTCCCCAGAGAACAGCTGTGTGTTGCCTCTAGTGCCCAGGTCGCCCCAGGACACACCGCCCCGGCCCAGGGGCTCTGCGGTGCTTGCCCTCTGCACGGATATTGGGAGGCAGTTGTGATGGAGAGGCATCTGGTTGTGATAGACAGCTGGAACAGGTCCTGGTGCAGATGTGCGCAGTGTTGGGGGTGGTAGAATTGGATCTAGCTTCTTCACAGGGTACAGTGAAGACTTTTGTCATGTCTACCATAACCACGAGCCCACACTGGGTCCTCAAACCCTGCCTTGAATTTTGAAAGGTGAATAAAACCCAGGAGAGACACCCTTTCCATAAGGAAAGTCAGCTCTCTAGTCTTGGATGCTGCCCAAGGTTAATAGAATTATGTGCCTGCCAGAGTTACTTTCTAAGAACACAAGTGTGGGTGCCTTTTTGTCTTTAACTATATCGTGGACTCCTCGTGGCAGGACCTGAGTCTTTCATTATATTCTCCGTTGCCTCGCCTGACACAGCATTTCCAAAGAAAATGTTTGGTGACAAGTTCAAAATGTGGGTTCAAACTGAGGCTTCCCTCCTTTCTGCACCTAGAGGAACCTACAGTAGCAACCGCATCCCAGAGAGACAGTTCTGACCGTCACCTGCTGTAGGTAACTCTGTATGACCTTGGAAGTCTGGTATGAAGCCTCCCGATTTCCCAGCGAGCACGTCTTTCTGCCATAACCACAATATCAACTTCAGTAGAAGCTGGTTTTGTTTTGTTTTTAAATCCTGAAAAGAAGCCAGAGAGACCCTCTGAAAAGATACTGTATCCAAGTTCTCTCTACCCCAGGAATGTCTGTTTTTAATTGCCTGGATTTGCTGTAGATTGCCCCCAAATTAGCCGCTGTCCAGAGCCTGTTTCCCAGCAACCAGAGCTCGGTGTATTATTCTCTAGATACTACTCCAGTGCCCATTTCATCCAGTTAATTAGGCTCTTTGTCATTAGCCTTAATCGGCTTGTTAGGGGGCCCTGCTGATAATAGCCCAATAGCCAGGAATCCCCAGGTGGAACCAGTGAGGGGGGGGTCGGCCCAGTAAAACCCCCGAACAGCGCCGGCTCAGACGGGGTGGGGTCTTACAGAGAGAGGCAGAGCTGAGAACAGGCAGCCTTGGAGTAGCCACACCAGAGGGACAGTGTTTGTCCCATAGCCTGAGCTGATACAGAATCCGCCCAAGTAATCGGTGGAGACACCGTGCACACCTACTTATAACCAAGCAGTGTTGGTCACAGTGAACCGGCCACCGTCCCCAGTTCAAGGGTGAAGAAACTAAGAAGTGGACTTCCCTGCTGTCACAGAAGGAAGAAATGCCAGGGGCACATTCACAGCTGAGGCTCTCCTGACAAAAGGCACCCTGTGTCATGGCTTGCTGATGTCACATGCTCGGATGTCATTTATCTGTACCAAGAATTCAGTCCAAGGTACTTCAACTCTTGTGTGTAGTCCCCAGTCTCTAGAGGCCATCTCTAGTGTGTGAGAGAAAATTTACTGTCTGGTCTAGCCTCTTTCCCTGCTGGGCACATGGACGGACAAGCTTCCATACAAGTGCTGTCCCTTTCTCTACGCCACACATCCTCTGTACAAGAGCCACTCTCCCCGTGCTCCCCACCTGTCACTGTGGCCGCAAGTGAGACCAGAAGAGAAAGGGAGCCACCATCCCACCTCTTTCCTGGACTCAGGAAGGTCTGTGATGGAAGACCTCATTACAGAACAGCATCCCAAGGCACTCACTCCCAAGAGGCCTCCATTCTTCTTGAAGTGTGGGGACTCCTGCCTAGCAGATGGACCAGCCAGCCTTGTGGACACGCAGGAGTGGGTGTCTCTAAAGGAGGCAGGGAACTTACCCCTGCTCTTTGGACCAGTAGGGAGATAGTGAGCCATGTGGGGGAGGGGGTAAGCTGCTGGCTCGAGAAGCCTGGATGACCCTGCTCATGTCTCTGGGTAGAGTGGTGATAATTCCAAGAAGCCTACGATTTCAAGTTGGGAAGAATTTTCACTGATCTGCTTGGGGTGGCTGCTACCAGCATCAGGTGAGAGAGCACCCAGGGCCACCCATCCTTAACCTGCCGGGGTTGTGCGACAGGACACCATCGTCTCCTTCCGACACCGATTCTCTCACCTCTGCAGTTTTGACGGACACCTGAAAGGAGCCATGACTCTTCTCTAGTCACTCAGCTAAAGTTGCTGGCTGGTGAATCCTCTCAGCCTTCTTCCTCTTTCAACCTCTCCAGCCACAGAGCGGAGCTGGACAAACTCTCCCCGCAAGGCCCAGAATGTTGGATATAATCTCAGGAACATTGTGGAATGGCTATGAAGGCACAGACCAGGGAGTCAGGCTCTCCAGCTCCTGAAGAACTGGGAGAAGATTCTATTCCACAGTATTCTCTTCACTGCTGCAAACATGCAGCTTACAAGGGAAATGAATAATTGTTCTGCTTTTGAAAAAAATGCAGCCTTGCAAGGAAGCTGGAGCCAGCCAGCTGGACTATGTCTGTTCAGTTAGAGGCTGGAAGACCCACCAAAGATTTATGTGGAAAGGGTGTTTATTTCAGACACCTGCATGTACATCACTGAGCCCCATGCCCCCTCTGCAATTCCAGGATGGCTGCCCACCCAGAGATGTTTGAATGGCAAATGTTATTCACGTTGCCTGTGCTGCAGTCCTAGCAGTTGGCCAGAGTAACATGGAAAAGTTGGGCCTACCCTAGCTAGGAGTAAAGATGCCGGGGCAGGGGGGGGGCGGGTGGCAGGCGTGGTAGCACACGCCTGTATCCCAGCAACTCTGAGGCAGAGGCAGGCAGATCTCTGTAAGAGGCCAGCTTGGTCTGCATAGTGAGTTCCAGGCCAGCCAAGGCTACATCATGAGACCCCTTTAAAAACAAAACTTCAGATTTGCTCGGAGACCTGAGAAAAGGTGATGGAATATCAGTGGCCATCCAGGAATCAGAGATGGAGAGAATTTGGGAGCCAGAGGAACAGCATAGTCTTCTCTATGCCCACCATGGTGGCTGACCCTTCCCTGGCACACCCAGAACTAAGTCCTGTGTTTCCTGTTGCTGTATTAAAATGCTTGGGGTTGGGTATTTTATAGAGAAAGCCCACCATGTAGGCTTTGTTTCTCGCTCCAGATAAGCCGGTCCCATTCTGAATCCAGTCTCCCGGCATAGCCTGTTGTGCTAGGAAAGAAAAATCACTAATCATTGAGCAGCAAGACCTAACTGGCACGTTAGGACCACAATGCTTTTGCCCGACAGGCTGCAAATCTGCTAACTGTCGCCCCTTGTTGCAATGTGGAGCGGTGAGCTGCTTCCCACAGCCCAGCTCCCAGCTGCCTGGTTAGCTAGCTTATACCCCAAAATAATTACATGGAAACTGTATTCATTTAAATACTGCCTGGCCCATTATTTCCAGCCTCTTATTGGCTAATTCTCACATCTTGATTAACCCATTTCTAATAATTTGTGTAGCACCACGAAGTGGTGGCTTACCGAGAAGATTCTAACCTGCATCCATCTCGGGCCGGAGCTTCATGGCATCTCCCTGACTCTGCTTCTTTCTCCCAGCATTCTGTTATGTCTACTCCGCCTACCTGAGTTCGTCCTATCAACTAGGCCAAGGCAGTTTCTTTATTAACCAATGAAAGTAACGCATAGACAGATGACCCTCTTACATCATTTCCCCTTTTTCTGTTTAAACAAAAAAGAAAGGCTTTCAGTTTAACATAGTAAAATTACATATAACAAAACAGTTATCAAGCAAAAATTACAGTTACAATATTTGTATCTCTTTTACCTTTTATCATAACTAAGGAAAACTATAACTATAGCTAACCATTCTTCAACTCCATCAAAGACTCCAGAAGGATATAATATTACCTGAGTAAACAAGAAGTAAGCAACTTCCAAAACTCTAGAAATGACAGAGATATCTTGTTGCTTGGACAGTCACCCAAAGTTCCTCTTCAGCCTAATGTGCTTCCCTTCCCCAGGAACCTAGAACCAAGCCATGCTAGAAGACCTCCATTTTCTCATCTGTGAAATAGGACAACCTTATGGGGTTGTCAGTAAAGCCCGGTGACTAATAAACATAAAATAGTTAGCATCTGAGATGCAGTGAATATTCTTAGATGGCAGCTTTCTTAGATGGTGTGTGTGTGTGTGTGTGTGTGTGTGTGTGTGTGTGTGTGTGTTCGTACTTCATGCACGGTACATGCAGAAGTCAGAAAAGGACAGGGTCTTATTGTTTGGGACAGGGTCTCTTTCTGAACCTGAAGCTGGCTGTTTCGGCAAGGTAGACTAGCCAGTGACATTGCAGGATCCACTGTCTCTGCCTCCAACATAGGAGGCACTTCTGCTTCAACTTGAGTGCTGGGATTTGAACTCAGGCCACCCTGTTTTCACAGCAAGTGCTCTTGCACCACACATCCCCACAGTCCCCGAAGCTCCTCTACCTGACACGACGGCCTGCTTATAGTTGACCCCTAATAAACACGCTTAGAGAACAAATGAGTGAATGGGCTGTATTTTTCTTGACTGTGAGTTTGCACTTGACTTTCCTGCCCCAGAATTCCTTTCTATCTCTCTTGCTTTGCCGACCTTGTATAACTTTTAAAACTCCAGTCTGGTATTTTTCTACTTCATAGCCTTCTCTGCTGCCCTGACCCTGACAGGAAGGCAGAGTTTCTTCTCTGTGTTCCACTGGGATTCACCTTCATAGCTTTCGTTGCTGCCTTGAATGTTGGCATTTGTAATGGCAGAGACAGTGAACCTAGCCGCCTGGGGGGGGGGTGGAGGTGGTGGTGGTGGTGGTGGTGGTGGTGGTGGTGGTGGTTTTTCATGGGGTTTTTGTTGTTGTTGTTGTTTGTTTGACTGGTTGGTTAGTTTTTCGAGACAGGGTTTTTCTGTGTAGCCCTGACTGTCCTGGGACTCACTCTGTAGACCAAGCTAGCCTTGAACTCACAAAGATCTACCTGTGTCTGCCTCCCGAGTTCTGGGATTAAAGGCATGCACCACCACTGCCTATGTGATTATTTTCAACTTTCACAGAAACCTGCTTACTAATGGGGGCAGTTCTAATTCCTGCTGCTCGTTGATTACAAAGTTGAAGTCTTGGCTTAAGTGATTTGCCGAGTTTTGAACCAGAATCAGAGCTGCCGACTCTTACATTTCACTGGGTGTTCTGTTTTTTTTTTTTTTTTTTTTTT